>NC_056739.1:1391510828-1391727235 GCF_019279795.1 Protopterus annectens
AAACCCAAAAAGTGTGGAGGAGCACCTCCTAAGTGTTGTGGCTCCAGGCCAACAACAGCAACATCCACAAACATGTGTCATCATGTAGGCCGGAGCCACCCAGCATGTTGAAATGGAGCGTGCAGGTAACATTCCATATCTGTTGTTGACTGTTCTCTGTACTGGTAGTTTATGCATGTGTGAGATGTGTACTGTTTGTGTAGCTGTTAACATGCCTATTCTTCTGCAAGACTGATATTCTGAGCATAATCTGTACACCTGTGAAAGCCACCTGTTGTACTACTGTACTTTATCATACTCACAGTATCAATGGCACAGTTGTGGCCACTGGCAATCACTCTCATATTTTTGCAGGTCCCTCTGGAGTGACAGCAAGGCAGCCAATCCATGCTGGTGAGTGTGTAATAACAATACTATTGCTAATGACATGTGCATGTCATATGGAGGTGTAGTCTGTGCACATGTAACACACCTCCGCATAATGCATGCTGTGCATGTTTGCTGTGAGACTATTCATATCCCATTATTCTCAATAGCTGCCTCACTCACATGCAAAACACAGAGCATGACACACGTGTGGCAACACAGTACTGGACATTGTATAGGCATACCTGATGCACATGTACACAACACACACATGTTCAGCATACACTTTACACCTTAGCCTGCTACACATGTCCAATTATGACACCTGCTGTATGGCCACCCTTCAGTATCCCACTTATCTATGCAGCACACATAATATACCTGAGGGGTAGAGGCCTATCATGTCTTTGTGCAACAGTCTTGAACAAATAATACATTCATGTTAGGCAATGCTCGCTATTGGCCACCTTACAAACCCATGTAACAAGTGGCTGTGTAATTGTGGATGTAGTCATGTTACTGCACGTCAGGTACAGCATGCTAGCTGCCTGTCTGGCACACATTATTATTGTTGACTGATCACAAGAAGCATGTTGATCATGGCTCACGTTACTACACCACATCCAGTTCCGCCGACCACAAAAGTACACATAGCAGTCATTGCATAGCACCGTCATGTGTTTTGTGTGTGTGTGTGTGTGTGTGTGTGTGTGTGTGTGTGTGTGTGTGTGTGTGCAAATATATGCACCCACAGCTTGTAACACTTGCACAACATTGTTATGTCCTTGTACACATTGTGTCCCAGGGTGGAGACAATCACTGAACAACTACACACAAGCATCAAGTACACGTATACTGTTATTAACAAGGGCTGTCTACACTTGCACTGCATGTTCCTGTGCAACACATAATCTGCATGCTGACACGTGTGCAGTGATGTTTTTCCTTGTGATACTGTCACCCTCCCTAAAACAGTATTGTGTATGTGTTGGATTGTGTATGTGTTGGATTGCAGGTGTGTCTGTGTTTGTATCTGCTATACTGAGGAGTGTGCCTGTGTGCTTGTGCGCCTGTGTGCCTGTGTGCTTGTGCGCCTCTGTGCATGTGTGCATATGCGCATGTGTGCTAATATCGTGTACACATTTGTAAACTGCGTTTCCTATCTTCCTCTCACAGGTTCTGATGTTGCTCTGGTGGACTGCAGCAGGGAACCTGAAGCCACTGCTGGGGATATTGATTATGATGATACATGTGTAATGGCACAGGGAGGTGTGACAGGGTCTTTCTTTGGTCAGCCAACTGACACTACACAGCAGTCAACCCCATCAATGCGCACAGTCATCCTGCCGATAGATCCATTGTCACCAATGTCCTTAGCTGAGGGACAGCATACAGTGGGCATTGACCAGGGTAGTGTGGTATCATTGGGACATGCATCCCCTCACAGCAGCCATGGCCAGATTCCTGACATGGTACCACACAGGCAGATGTCCAGGGGTTCTCGTGGGAGCATCCGTGGTCGTACTGCCCCTGTCAGACGTGCCCACAGAGGTCTTTCAACCTCAGCTATGTTCCGGGCTGTAATGCAGGCACAGGCACGTATGGAACGGTACACCAGACAGGGTCTGAGGGAGCTTAGAGCACATCGCACTGCTAAGAATGACACGATGCGTGACGTTGCGTCTGCCATCCGTAACATCAGCGAGGTCATTGATAGACGTTGGGGGACACATTAGATCTCTTCCACAACTACATGTCCAGGAGCCAGGACAGTGCAGGACGGTTGAGGCGTCGACGTGGATGTATGCCAGCAACATTATCAGCTGGCAGTCATCGCGGACGACAACAAACCCGCAGCCGCTCCCATAGTGCCAGTTTCAGCCCCAGCAATGCTGGGTCTGTGCTGTCATTAGACCGTCCGTGAAGACCACGTGCACGTGGCTCTGGACAGTACCAGCAGGGACATGTGTCCATTCAACAACCCACTGCTTCTGATGACAGTACCCAGTCTGGCTTAGTACTTGATACTGTCCGTAGCACCCCTGCCAGGCACAGGTACTGTGTCCGTGGCCAGAGACAGTGATCTGTATGACCTGGCAGGTACAGTCTGTGGCTGTCCATAAACACCCGTATATGGCAGCCATGTGGTGGAAATGTGTGCATGCATACACACACACACACACACACATAATGCTAACACCTAGGGCTAACACATACACACACACATTGCAGCAACATTGCCCCATGTTGTACTGTTGTCCCTCACTAACACACACACACACATACACACACACATACATGTCAATTGGATGTGTCAATGGCAGACTCTGGCAAACCAAGTACACACCCTGTGCACATGATGAAACTGTGCCACCTCCTGCCATCTGTAACACTTATGCAGGAACAGGATAGCATGGTGCTGATGCACAGGGTGACTACATAACACTGTAGTAATATTATCATGTTGTTAACAGTACAGTGTAATGATATTGTTGTGGGTATATTCGAGCATGCATGATGCATTACCTATGTTTGTCATTGCAGTTTTGTATACACCAGTGTTAATTCCCAAAGTGTACTGTCTGCACATGGGCCACATGGCTGTTGTGTGTACCTGTGCCTGCATGTGTTGGGGTGTGGACAGTACATGTGTGATGTTTGCAGCACTGAGTTGCAAGTGTACATTTGTGAACATGGTTAGCATGGAACATACATGGTTTGACAGTATGCTGTGGGTGATACAGTTTCCAAATGTCAATGGTCTGCATTCTGGTAGTATACACAGCTTACATAGCCTGACATTCAGTGGTCATTACATGGTGTCTCCTCAACCGATACACAGATGTAGGAACCTGGTGTCAGTGATATCCTTGCAGTACTACACTATACCAGTCATTCTTACTGAGCCCCACACATCCCTGGGAACAATACTCTTTGGCATATAGCAGTCTCACATACACGCCAACACACTATGGAAATGTCCATCCACGACTGCAAATACATACAGTGGCCTACAATGCATTCTACACATGACACACTTAACCACCACAAGGGTATCATACGGACAGATACCTGTTGTCCAAGCCATGCTGTATTGCTGTAATGCAACTGTGGCATTGGCATCAGCATGTAGTTAACATAGTATTCCAACAGTACCATGTAGGTGGTAGCACCCATCATGTAGAATGGGTAATGGTGTGTACATGTGGACAAGTGTTATCTTGTCTTTCCTGTGATATTCACATTTCCAAAGGTATTCTGCAGTCCCTCGGTGTATCACCTAAGCAAGAAGGTGTCTGTATGCATATCGGCAACAGTTGCCATACACCTACACTGGGTGTCCATCACTCACAGACTTTGCTGTGTTTTTAACATGTCTGACATATACTCCAGACATGAACCCTCACCCACATTAATCTATCAAAGCTTTCATGGGTGTGTGTCACATGCTGGTAAATGTAACAACTGTATTCATATGGGGCAGGCTTCACACATAGGAACTATTGAAGGTCACAGGAACATATCTGTATGTGGCACACACATACCTGATGTGTGCATTGAAATTACTGTTACAATAATATGTCATACAATAATAAAAGCAAAACACGCAACACATTGACAAACTGTGTGACAAACGCACACATGACATTTGTAGGATTCAAACTCCTACTTATGTTATGATACTTGAGAGAGACGCATTAGCACAGCGCGCTATTCGTATTACTGGATGATTTCCCTTCTCCTGCTGTATTTATAGGGTGCTGACATCATCAGTCTTTCCAAAGAAGAATGTACATCTTTTAGTGTGTTATCCCAGTCTTCAAAAAGGCTATTCCTTTCACAGAGAATTGCATACATACACACCCCTCATAACATCCAAGACCCTTAGAGCTACACACTCCAGGGACTTAAACCTCAGCACAAAAATAAATAGGACATGCTGCAGGGACAGATTCATTACCCAGAGGCTACCCTCACTCTGGAATTGAATCCCAATTAAAGTCAGACATAGCCCCTCGCCAACCCTCTTCCAGCGAAATACAGCCGCATGGATGGGAAATTGCAAATTCACCCCTGGGAACTCCACTGTGTTCCTGCTTGACGGAGGCACAGCAAACTAGCCTTAAAGGGTGCCTTCTGTGACCTACTTTACAGAGGCACAGTAGGCTACTCTACTGGGGAGGTGGACGCCAAATACACTCTACCTAGGCTTATGAATTCCCTAGGGCAGACAGCCTAGTATTGACCTCTGCACCTATGTTTATGTTCAGGACGCACAATATTTGTTGCTGCTACTGTTTGCAGGTCTTTATTGCCGTAGCTTTCCCAGTTTCTATGAACAACTTGTGTATCTGCATAACATGTTTGGTCATGACAGAGTTCCAGTATATTAATATATGTGTCTGTTGTCATTCAACTGTGTGCACAGGGTGGATTGCTGGATCGTGGGAGGTTCCTGGTGTAACACATACAACTGCCAGATATGTGTGACTGACTGCTATACTCAGAGTGTGTGAGCATGCCCAGTTCAGGCTTTCCATGGTTTGTTGCCTGACATATGTCTCATTTATCCAAGTGTGTGAGCATGCCCAGTGTGACCTTTCCATATGTTGTGATCTGGAGTCCACTACATTTCTGGTTGTGTGTGAACATGACCAATATTGACATTTATACTGTGTGTGTTGGAAGTCATGTTGTGTTCTTACTGCCAGACTCCTTTGTGTCATAACTCAACAGGGATTATGCTGTGCCTGCAGGGTTTCCATGTGATAGTTTGCAACATTCTCTCATACTGGCTGAACATTGCAATACTGTCATGGTGTAGTGGTTCAGTACTTTCACTATGGTGCACAGTATCATGGGTTTGAGTCCCATCAGTGCATTAAATGTTCACACTGAGCAGACCAGACTGGTTAAGGGCCAGTTGGGCAACTATGAGCATGTTGCATTTTGTTCAGCTATGGCCTACTTAAACCAGGTTTGTCCGACATTGCTGTGTATTCACCAACTTGGGTGGACATTGCCAAACATTACTCCACATTGACCACAGTTGTACTAGTTGGTGTGTGTGATTCTGTTCATAGGTTCATACTAGGCTATCTGCCCTAGGGCATTTATAATCCTAGCCAGAGTGTGTTTGGCTTTCAACACACATTTTAAGTGGAGTTTGCCATGACATTTTTCACGGTTAGTATACTGTGCCTCTGTCTAACAGTGACATAGAAGTGATACCCAGGGTAAACCTACAATCTCCCATCCACTCATCAAGATTCCTCTTGAAGAGAGTCAATGAGGGACTCTGGCAAACCTGGAGTGGAGGTTTACTCAAGAGTGGGGGGAGCCTCTGGGTTATGAATCTGTCACTCCAGCATGTCCTATTTATTTCAGTCCTGAGGTTCAGGTCTCTTGAGCACGTAGCTTGATGGGATTCTGATTTCCCGAGGTGCAGCATGTCCATTGATTCCAGGTTGGACTCCAGGTGGAGCTGCAGTTTCTTTAACCGGGCAGCGAATGGCATGTGTTTGAGCCCTTTGATCCTCCTGGTGAGGTACGTTTGTGGTCTTTCCAGCTGCTGCAGGTGTCTGATAAGGTACATCCCACAAGGGGCATTGCACTCAATTATGGGCCTGATGAGGGATGAGTGAAGAGGCACGATGACCTCCCCTGATGTAGATGTGAATACCTTCATAATTAGGTGGGCTATATGAAATGTTTTTCTAAACACTTTGGCCACGTGGTTATCAAATGAGAGATTGCTATCAGCTTGGGTCCCCAGGTCTCTTATCACTTCTTCCATACTTAATGGGTTATCACCTATGTGGTAATTTGTGGACACTTAGTTTTTGACAAAGGGGAGGACTATACACTGCTTTGCGTTTAGCTTGAGGACATAGCTCTGGCACCAGTTGTCTGTTTCTATGAGGCCCTTTTGTAGGATGCTTGTGTCAGCTGGAGGGTCGATTATGGTGCCCAGTTTGCAGTCATCTGCAAACTTGTTCACCAACAGTCCTTCTGTGTTGGCCTGTACCTCTGAGAAATATATACCAAACAAGGGAGGTCCCAGGACTGAGCCTTGTGGGATGCCACTTGTAGCTGGTTTGGGATCTGACATGGCTCCAGCATTCCTGACCATGTGGGTTCTTCCTTGAGCCAGTTTGCAACCCATCTAGTGACATAGGGGTTTATATTGAAGCTGGTGATCTTATCTATGATGACCAAGTGGGGTACTGTATGGAAGGCTTTTGCGAGGTCCAGGTAGGCTGTGTGGACCACCTTCCCCTTGTCAATGGCCTTGGTGACTGTTTCAAATGACTCAACCAGGTTTAAGAGGCAGGATCTGCCCTTAACAAAGCCAAACTGGGTAGTATCCACTGTCTGTAGGTCCCCAATATGTTTATTTCTGAGGTCCATGATGATCCTTTCCATAGCTTTGCAGACCAAGCTAGTCAGGCTTCTGGGGCAATAGTTTGCAGTATCCATTGAGGCACCACCTTTGTGGAAAGGGACCACTGTTGCTGTACACTGCTCTTTGGGTACATATCCTGTGGTAAGGCTGAGATTGAACAGTGGTTTTATGTTTGTGTTCAGTTCTTCTTGGGGTTCATGTTGGACACAGCCCAGGACACCGTCTGGTCCCATTGATGCTGTGTGTTTTGCTTTGGAGAGGCTGGCTGTTACCTGAGCATCTGCGATGTCAGGGGGCCAGCACTCTGCTGGGTAGATATTTGCCCTTTTGGTGGGGGGGGGGGTTTGCACTGAACCTGTCAGCTCAGATGTTGGCAATGTCTGTGGGTTTGGTGTATTGTTTGTCATTTTGGACTACTTCTGAGCATATCTAAGGATTCCCACACAGGTTCCTACCATAAGTAAAGAATGCCTTGTGATTATCCTTGGTGTCCTGTACAATATTTATCTCAAAGATGGCCTTAGACGATCTTGTGTGTGGCCGTAGTTTTTCAATAATACTGATCAGAGATGCCTTCCCTTTTTGGGATTTTGATCTATCATATAGTAGCTTCCTCCTTGTATTGTATGGTTTGTTTACGGCTGGGGTCCACCGGACAGGATGCCTGGCTTTGGAGGATTGGGTCTTGGTTTTATTTGGGATTGCATGATCCATGCATTCCTGAAGGTGTTCATAGAATGTGTTTATAAAGGGTTATGAGGTCTGGGGCCATATTTTTCACAGGCACAGGGGCTGTGAAAGATTCCACCTCAGTTTTGAGGAGTGTGACATTTGCTTTAGTGAATAATTTTCACTGTGTTTTTCTGGCCATGGGCTGGGATCGGAATGTGAATATCCAGTAAGATTACTCTCTGGTCTGATCTTACCAGTGAGGGATACACTTCTGGTCTTGGGCATAGAGTCCCCATGTTGGTGATGATCAAGTCCAGTATGTTTTCCCCTGTTGTGGGAGTGGTAGCAAGTTGTTCCATAGCATTTTGGTTTATAAATTCTGGGAACCTTTGGGCTAGGGTGTTGGGGCTAGGGTAATGCTCCCAGTTTTGGGTAGTTGAAGTCGCCCAATATAATGGTGTTTGGGGAGATCTTCATATTTTCATGTGTTCTCCAGTCGGCCAAGTGTGGTTCCTGGGTTTAGGAGGGTGGTCTGTAGCAGGCTATGAACTGGAAGGCGGTTTTAGCCACTGTTAGTTGCACATGGATAGTCTCTGATGCTTCATGCTGTGCCACCAACCTGGGGGTGTGGGTATCTTTGAAAAATATTGATACTCACCCTCCTTTTGTAGTTTGTTCCATGTTTTGCAGCTGTAAAGCATGGTATGACGTCTAACCTGTTTATGCTAGGGTGCTCTTAGGAGCCTTGAAACAGGTTTCTGTTACTGCACAGATATCAACATTCTCCATGCTGAGGAGAGTTTGGAGTGCGTGCATCTTGCAGTTTAGACTTCTGGCATGGAGTAGCATTACTTATAGGTTCATAGGTTCATACTAGGCTATCTGCCCTAGGGCATTTATAAGCCTAGCCCAAAGTTTTTGTGGCTTTCACCACCCCTTAAGTTTGAAGGATACTATGCCCATTATTTTGCCGTGCCTCTGTCCAGCAGTGACACTGAGGTGATCCCTGGGGTAAACCTGCGATCTCCCATCCATTGGTCAAGATTTCTCTTGAACAAGGCCAGCGAGGTGCTCTGCCTCGCATGTACCGGGATTTTGTTCCACAGCATAGGGAGTCTCTGGGTGATGAATATATATATAGTTTCTTATCCCTTGTGATACCTATGGAGGTGGGTTTGTGTTTTGAGCCTTACCTAAAAAAGGCACTATGGGGGTGACAAGAGCCGTTGGCAATATCCAAAAGGCCACAGGTGATAGGTGAAATCCATCCCTAGCGAAGCATCATGTCTTGTCGAGTATATCATCCCAGGCTGACAGGCATTGTATCCCCTTTCAGTGACACCAATACTTAAGCCAATTGTTGTAATTGATCATCTTGTCTTCATATTGTGGCCTCATATTTGGTGAGGGTAGGACGATACTCAAGGTCATCAAGTATGCATATACTACATGGTGTTAAATGCTGTTTAGCACTACCTTACATTGCTTAACATATGGCAATCATGCCTCAGGTGGTGCTGCAGGGCTGCCTATGTCAGATGCACATACTGCACTCCCTATACATGTTTGGAAACAAGTAGTGTCAAGTTAGGCATCCCTTTTACTATATGTGCGAGTCAGAGAGAGGTATAATTTCCAGGGTTCCTACTGAGCCAGTGCATCTGCTATGCGTTAACTTTTTGCCAAGGCCAAGACATACTGGGCACGCCTCCTTCTGCCTACTGGGGCAGGCTCAGGTTGTTCCTCCTCAGAGTCACGCTCTGCCTGTGATGGCCTTGGCACTGGTTTGGGGGCTGTTTGGCCCAGGCCTATGCTGGTCCTGCTGCAGCTGTTTTTGCAGAATCATATTATGTAGCATAACACATACCATGACAATTTGGGTACATATAGTTGGTGAGTATTGCAAGGCTCCACCAGATGTGTCCAGGCACCGGAACCGTGACTTGAGCAACCCAAACACACGCTCGATTACATTTCGTGTTTGTGCGTGTGCCTCATTATTATTATTATTATTATTATCCTGTTCAGGTGTGTGTGCGTTTCTGATGGGTGTCATCAGCCACGGCTCCAGTGCATAGCCAGCATCCCCCACTAAGTGACCATGTGGGATGTCCCCATTGGCAAATGTCTGGTACAGCTGCGTCAGATGCCAGATATGGGAATCATGGTAGCTTCCAAGGCAGCCAGCACACACACTCATTATTATGCCCTGGGCATCCCACACGACCTGGCAGTTGATGGAGGGGAAGCCCTTGCGGTTAATGTAGGCCCTACCCCACTCACCGGCTGGTGCTTTGATGCGTATATGCGTGCAGTCTATTGCACCCACTACCTCAGGGTATTCTGCTATTTGATGGAAGAGACGCATATTGCTGGCCAATACCTCACGGGAATTGGGGAAATATACATGATCACTGACATGTACTGACATGGCATCCAGGAACTGGTGCAGTACCCTGGATGCTGATGCCTGTGATATCCCCATCATATCACCAGTTGGTCTCTGAAAGGTACATGTTGCTAGTATTCTTAGGCCAACACATACCTTGGTTTCCACTGGGATGGGTTCCCCCTCTGTTGGTTCTGTGTGTGAGGCGTGGCCTGCACAGCTCAACAATTTGCTGCAGGAGGTCTCTGTCCACTCTATAGCGCTCCACTATCTCCAGCTCATGTAACCCCTGGTAGGTAACCCTGGGCCTGTACACTCTTCTCCTTCTCCTCACTGTGGGTTGTCCGGCAGCATTTGCATTGTCACCACCCTCAGCATGTTGCATATGTCGCCTTATAACAGCAATGGCAGCCCCTAGCATTTTTTGTCTGAGTGTAGCTTTTTCAGTTTTCACTTCTAGTAGCTTACTCCAGTGTTGCAGTGTCTCTTGAGAGAAACAAACTGCACTGTTGTTTGCAGAGTTTTAAGTGCTGGGCTGGGCTAGTGTTCTGCTTGTGTAATTGCCTGATTCTGATTGTTTGCACCTGCTAGCTCTACTAGTATTCCCTGGTAGCTTCCTACTATTTGTTGTGCTTCCTTTTTCCTTTCTGTTTCCTCGGGGGAGCGACGCGCATACAAGCGGAAACACACTCACAGCAGCTCGCATGCTCGCACACATGCTTAGACGGACTAAAACTTGCTTATTCGGGTTAAAACATGTGCACACCAGCGCAAACACGCTTACAGGTCTTCCAACAGCCTTATACATGCTTACTCCAGCTTAAACGTGTGCACTCACGCTTCCAAGCGCGCACTCTGTTTTACTCGAGTTTATAGGCGTGCATACCCGCTCAGCATGAAACTTTGGTGTTATCCACAGTATACACCTTCCATTTCTTGGCTTTCCCTGGCCTACCTGTTGACACACCTCTTTCCATGATGTCTAACTGACAGCTAACAAATGCCACTGTGCTCCAATGAGCTTCACTACTTTCATACACGCCCCCCTTGTGATGTCACCTATTTCCTACTCTGTTCCTCCCCATATCCTACTCCTACACTCCACTGACTGTGCTCATTTGCTATGTAAAAGTTCGATTCACTATCCTAACACTCATTTACATAGGATTGCCTACTAATGCTTGGTTACATGTCTTAGACTGGGCTTCTCCCCTTAGCAACCCCTACTTGGTGGACATGTTGTCTTCAGCCTGCTATTCCCTTACATTGTCATTTAACAATTTTCATAAATTCCAAGTTTGTGGCTTTTATTGTCTTATTTTATGATTTTTATAGCGCACCCGCTTATGCGGCTGCGCTATGCTTAAACATCGGAAATCGCCGAAAAAAATTCTTTTTATTTTAATTTTGCATCTGGGAAACTTTCCAATGGCCGTATATTTGGCCATTGGCATGCTTCCTCAACCATATGCAACCTTTATTTGGAGCTGAGAAGGCTCCATTGTGCTATTTGCAGAACTGTACTCAGTTGTCAACTGAGTACATTTCTGTAGCTAACACGTCCCCTACTCGGACAGGTTTGTGCTTCCTGGATCGCAAATTTACCTCATTGGCATGCCTTTCGGCTGCAAGTGAGGTAATTTGCATATCCCAGCCCTGTCCGTGTAGGAGACGTTTTAGGAGCTCTCTTACACGCCCCTACAGGCTGTTCCTGGATCGCTCGTCGGACATGATGGCTGCATGGAGTCTTACTGTACTCGTAGACTCCGTGCAAGCTATCATGAATCCGGCCCATTATCTTCACAAAATAAAATAAAAACGGTTTTAACTGAAAAAGCTCAAACTTTTCTATTGTCTTTCCTTGAAAATGCAATTGACACATATTCAATACAGTGCCTTTTCTTAGAAGTCATTGTTAATGCTAAACGCAAAATTATGTGTTAAGGGACATCCAGCGAACAGTGGTTGACTGGTATTAGTGCATGACCAAATTCTCTTGAATGCACCTCAAAATGATTTACAGAATCTACCTAACTATGCTGAGTTTTTAAATGATGTTCAATACAAATGAATCTCCCCACTAAGCAAACTCATTTCTCTTACAGACAAAAAAAAGTGTCTGTCTGTGATAACTGCATTTTCCTTTGACCACACTAATTCCTTCGGAAAAGTTCTAGAACACGTTCTTTGCTATGACTGCTGTATGGATTGCTGGTTTCTAGAAACAGCTGTTCAAATGGTCCTGAAAACTTAGGAACGGGCATGAAACACTTGCCTGACAGTAGTCATTTTCACAGCCCATTCTACCTCTCTCAGGATATACACATTAGACTTGCCAAATTGTTGGGGTCATCTAAAAACTCAACACCATTCAACAGAATTATGTCACAATCCAAGTAGGATATCTTAGGTTTACTCAAGAGCTATGTATTTATTTAAAATTATTTATTTGCATTTGTTTATTAGGTCATACAAAGAACCATTTTCTGTGATGACCTGGTGAGAAAAGTGCCGCACAACATCACAGTAAAAACACACAAGAAAGAACACTTTTAAAGTTCACATATAGCAAACATTACAGGAATCATCAGGACAATTCTGAATCATGTACACAAGTCTAGCAGTAGAATTTATTGTTACAGGCGTGACAAACAGACTTTGGAGAAAATCGATGTGGGAGAGATGGACATGCACATCCTGGTGAGAGGTACTTGCTTATAAGCACCTCACGTTGGAGCCCTAGTAGGAACTGGGGATTATACAAAGGCTAAATGTTGCTTTTATAGGAGGAATTACAGAACCAATTCATCACAGTGAAAAGTGGAAGGAGTTGAGAAGTATGCAGTTAGAATTATATCCATAAGGAAAGGTTACAACTGTAATAACTACTAGGAGACAAGTAATTATATGATGTTTGGGCTAAGTATTTATATACTTCTGCCCTCAATGATGTCATATATCACACCAAAAATATTTTCAGTATCAGAATTTCCTCGTTTGTACTTAAATTCGGCAGGATATGCACAAAGACTACTATGTGACTAAGTACAATATAGTGATACTGTGCAAAACTTGTCCTGAAGTTTAATGTTCTCTATCAGATTTGAGGCAGTACAAATTATATTCCTGAACCCAACTAAGGTCCCGATTCCTTATCTGAAAGGAGAGTAATTAATGCTGAATTATCTGCCAAAACTGGGGAGCAGACAGTCCCATCCATCAGTGAATGTTCTGTATAACTAGTCTAACTTTTTTCGGTGTTCTTTTTGTCTCTATGCCTGTCTACCATCAACAACCCACCCTCTCAATCAGACATTTGCATTCATGATCCATCACAGGATATGCTGGCACAATTCTGGGGTAACAGCTGTCAAGAGGGGGGCATCACTCTTACATCCTTGGGGTATTCTGTGCCCTCATCAGCATCCTAGCTATGGGGATACCAGTATGGAGCTTTAGCCCATCCCTGCACAGGAAGGACACATGCTATCTGTATCACCACGGAGCCAAAAACACCACCTTCTTTCATGCACATGCTCACATATGCCTGCTATTAAAGCTACCACCATGCACTGGCTTGTTGAGTAAAAAGCGCATCCCCACAGGATGCACATATACATTGCCCCTGTTCCACTGAAAAGTACAGTTGTGTACACTTACCATAAACGTAGATGTTCAAGTGTATTCACTGTTGCAGTCATTACATTTGGGTAATCTTGCTGGCAGGTTGCCTTCAGTCGGCCTGAATTCCAAAGTCTTAGGTCCAGCTGCTTTCGCCCCATCCCTGACGTCAGGTCATCAGGGGTATAAAAGAAGCAGCCGACGCCATTTTCTTTAGTTTTTCTTGCCCCAGATGTCAGGTGCCCCCTAAAAGGGTTTCCAAAATTTATATATATATATATATATATATATATATATATATATATATATATATATATATATAAAATTACATGCACCAATATAAACTTTACCTTTATCTACAAGCAAATACACCACATAGGTTGCATAAATCAGAGATAGGTTCCATCAGAAGAAAAGGGGGATGGCGGGTGGGTAACCTGGACTGCAACAGTGAATACACTCAAACATCTACATTTATGGTAAGTGTACACAACTGTACTATGTTCTTCATGTTTCACTGTTGCAGTCATTACATTTGGGTAGAGTCCCAAAGCTATAGTTGGGAGGCTGGAGCTAAACAGCATTAGGAGCGGCTATGAGGCCCTGCAGAACTGCAGTAGCAAAGCCTGCCCTGGATTTAGAGTAGAGTGGCAGATGATAGTGCTTTGTAAAGGTGTGCACTGAACTCCAAGTAGCAGCCTCTAAAATGTCCTTGGTAGGTACTCCCCTGAGAAAGGCTGCTGAAGTGGCTGCAGCTCTGGTTGAATGTGGCCTAATACCCTTAGGCACTGGCTTGCCATGGTGTACATAGAAGAAATTAATACAGTGGCCTATCCACTTTGAAATAGTCCACTTTGAGATAGCCTTTCCTTGCGATCCTGCAGCATATATGTCACTAGTAAATTGCTCTGTCTTTCGGAAAACTTTGGTTCTGTCCAAGTAGAATCTAAGCTGTCTGTGTACATCCAAAGAATGCAGAATCCCCCCCCCCCCCGTTCTGTGGATTTGGATAAAAAGTTGGCAAGTGAATAGTTTGGTTAAGAGTCACACTGGACACCACCTTAGGCATAAATGTTGGGTTTGTCCTCAGAGACCCTGTCTGAATAAAAAATGATAAAAGGTTCTACAGCCATGAGTGCCTGTAGTTCTGAAACTCATCTTGCAGAAGTTATTGCTAGGAGCAGAGCTGTTTTCCAAGATAAAAACTTTATATCAGCAGTAACAGCTGGTTCAAAAGGAGGCAATGCAGGCATTGGTGATTTCCTTGGAGGCCTTAAATTTTTGGCCCCTCTGGGGTACTGCTTTAATAAGGGATGAGAAAAAAATTGGTCGCTCTGCATTGTAATGAGCCGAAATGGCAGAGGCATGAATTTTAATAGATGAAAAAAATAGGCCTTTGTCCAGCATCTCAGTTAAATATTGGAAAATCTGAGGAATATTTGGCACAGCTGTATCAGTTCCTTGAGCCTGAATCCAAGCACAGAATCTCTTCCATTTTCCAGCATAAGATTTTCTAGTACTAGGCCTTCTGGTTTCCAAAATGACATCCATCACAGCTTTACTGAGAGGTGTGTTTTGTATAACTACATTATCAGCCATGCTGCCAGGTTTTAAAGTCCTGAGTTGGTTGTGCAGGATCTGATTGTTTTGCTGGACAGCAGATGAGATATTTGAGGTAAGGTCCAAGCTGGGCATTGAGACATGTTCCTTAGTATTGGATACCAGTACTGGCAGGGCCAATCTGGGGCAATCAGTATCATCTTTGGCTTTTCCTGTCTGACCTTTAGGAGTACCTTGGGGAGGAGAGGCAGAGGGGGAAAGGCATATACTGAAAGGTTTTTCCAGCTGAAAGTTCGGGCATCCACTTTCCATGCTTGTCTGTGATAAATCCTTGTGCAGAATCTTTTTAGTTGGTAGTTGTGAGGGGAGGCAAATAGATCTATGTCTGGGCATCCCCATTTCCTTGTTATCATGCTAAAGACTTCTGGATCCAGCTGCCACTCGTGGGGATCCATGAGGTTTCTGCTTAGTTCGTCTGTCAAGAGTATTTTTCCTTCCTGGCAGGAATTGTGCCTGTAGATGTACTTGGTAAGTCAATGCTGTGTCCCACAAAGTTATGGCTAGTCTGCAAAGGGGGTAAGAATGTGTGCCCCCCCTGCTTGTTTACAAACCACATGACCGTGGTGTTGTCTGTCTTTATCAGCAGTTGTCCTGGATGAAGTAGGTCATTGAAGCCTGTCAGGGCATGTTGAACAGCTAGCATCTCTTTTTTTGATTGATATGTAGATGTATTTGGTTTCAGGTCCATGTACCCTGAATGCAACGTCCTGCCATGTGGGCCCCCCCAGGCATAACCTGAAGCATCCATTGTTAGTGTCTGCCTGGCTGGGGGTAATGTGAATGGCTGTCCCTTGTTTTGGTGACAAGCCTTTGCCCACCATCGAAACTCCTGTTGCAGGCAGGGAATGAGAGTAATCATAGTTTCCAGGCTGTGGCAATGTTGAGTCCAAACACTTTTTAGGTACCATTGAAGTTTCCTCATATGCAGTCTTGCATATGGAATTAGTAGGATGTAGGATGCCATGAAGCCCAAAGCCTGCAGAATTTTTCTTGCAGATAAGTGAGCCTTTGTTGTCAACATTTTGAAATAGGTAGTCAGTTGCCTTTGTTTGTCTGGCGTGAGATAAGCCATCTGGGCAGTTGTATTTAAGCTTGCACCCAGGAATATTATCTCTTGAGTGGGTACTAGTTTTGATTTCTTTTTGTTGATTGTGTACTCTAGGCATGTTAGAAGTCTTTTCACAAACACCAGATGCTGTAGAAGAATGTCCTTGTTCTCTGCTTGAATTAGACAGTCGTCCAAGTAAGGATATATTTGTATTCCTCTTTGTCTGCAGAATGCAATTACTGGTGCCAGGTACTTTGTAAAGACCCTGGGCGCAGTAGATAAGCCAAAGGGCAGTGCAGAGAATTGGTAATGCATTGAGCCAGCCTTGAATCTGAGGTATCTTCTGCATATTTGTCTGACTGGGACATGCAGGTATGCCTCTTTTAGGTCTAAAGTCACAAGCCAAGCGTTCTTGCCGAGCATGGGCAGAAGTTGCTGCAAAGTCAACATCTTGAATTTTGGTATATCCAGGAATGTGTTCAGAATAGATAGGTCCAGTATTGGCCTCCAGGCCTTGTCCTTTTTGGGTACCAAGAACAGTCTTGAGTAAAATCCTTGTCCCTGTTCTTGCTCTGGTACTTGTTGAATGGCCCCCATGTCCAGGAGGGATGAGACTTGTTTTTGTGCCTCTGCCCATTGATTTTTTGGCAGATCTGGCCAGCTGTTTGCCTTTGGCAGAGTATGGAAATGGAAATTGTAGCCCTGTGACACGATATGTAGAACCCACTTGACCTGGGTTATAATGTGCCAGTTTTGAGAAAAAAGTGCTAATTTTCCCTCTAAGGGTGCAGCCAGGAGATAAGTGCTTGGTGCAGGCAGGGGGAAGTCATTGGGACTGTTTCCTGTATGGTTATGATTTGTCTTCTCCAACTTTGGAGGTAGAAGCACCCCATTGCTTTGACCTGTATGAACCTTGCGCCTGGGATCTGCCTCTAGGGTGTCTGGATCTGCCCCTTTGAGGTCTGTCTGACACAGGAAAGGACCAATTCTTTGTTGGCCAGTGTCTACTAAACCTAGGTGACTGTACTTGTAAAAAATCTTTGACCGTTTGCATAGATTTAGCTTTGTCCTCCATTTTCTGTAACACCTCTTCTGCCTTAACACCATACATAGTATCATGCTGTAAAGGTGCATCTAATAATTTAACTTTGACATGATCAGGCAGATTTTGTTCCTTTAACCAAGCATGCCTCCTAATTACAGAGCCAGTAACTGTGGCCCTGCAGGAGGCCTCCAAAGAATCAAATCCACATTGCAAATTATGTTTTCCAACTTGTTCAGCTGCATGCAACAAATCCTGCATTTCCTTGTTTTCTGCACATTCAGAGTTTAACAACATTTTCTGTTTAAGCAATGCCATGACATGTTGCTGATACTTGAGCATATGAAACTGACAGTTTAAGGCCCTTACAGCCAAGGTAGCAGATGTGTAAACCTTTTTTCCCCATCTATCCAGTGCCCTAGAATCTCTGTCAGAGGGGGTAGGGTTTTTTGCGGCGGAAGCCTTAACTCCTTTGGGACCCTGAGAAATAGTTTCTGGGTCTGCAGCAGGGTTTTTAAAAAGGAATTTATGACAGTCAGGAACCCTGTAATATCTGTCAGGCTTAACAGGAGCTGGAGGTAAGGAGTCAGGGGTAAGACCAGACTCCGAAAACACATCATGTACAATGTCTAACACAGGTGGAATGGCTAGTGGCCTGTGTTGAGGTAGTAAAAGGAAATCCCTGAGCCTCTTTTTAGATTCTGAAAAATCTTGGCTCTCCTAGTCGAAATGCTCCCTCATGGTATGCAAAGTTTCCCCAAAAGAATAGTCCTCTGGAGGAGAAGCTGAAGGTATAGATTCTTCAGCATCAGAATCCTCATGGGGGGAAGAGAATATTCCTGATCAGAACAGGAATCAGAAGAAATAGAAACCTGATCTGAAGACTCATAGTCAGTCTCTTGCCTAGGCCTCTTATCAGGAAGGGGATGGGAACCCCTGATCAAGGTAATCAAGTCTTCGGCCATTTTGAGCATCTGTTTTTTGGGCATAGAGGCCTGACCACGTGACTCATGAGTTTGTTTCTTTGCTTTAGAAGGTGCTTTAATCTTTGCCTTTGAAGCTGAAGTCGGTTTAATGTAAAGATGTTTAGGTCTGAATACACCCTCAGGAGCCAGTGCCTGCTCAGCGGCTCTGGACCCATCTGAAGGAATAGTATCCGAGGCTCCAATACCTTGAGTTTCCAGTGGCATGGCTGACTCCACGTGGGAATCAGCAGCAGCCTGCGACTCTAAAGTAGCGGGCGTCAGGGGCTGCGAAAGCACCTCACTGAGAACCGGCGAATGGCTTAGGAGTAGCTTCGTCGTTGGTTTTGGGCCTCGGTTGTCTATCTCTCTCCTTTTCTTTGCGCTTTTTGTGAACTCTGGGTAGTCGGATGGTTATCCGACGAAATTTCTGGATAATTAAACCGGCGTCCAAAATAGTTTAAAGCAATATCATACCGACGCTTAATAGTGCATTGGTTAAATCTAGCACAAAACCGACAACCAAAAACGTTGTGATCAGGGCCTAGGCAAGGAATACAGTAAGAATGAAAATCTTTATGAGGTATTTGCTTTCCACAAGAAATACCATTATTAACTTTTTCTGACATTGGTCTGGAGCATGAAAAATGTTCCCCAACGGGGTACTTAGCTTTATTCAAGACTTTGGATCTGAAACTCGAACACGAAAATCTCAGGAGTTGGCTGACCGGCACTTGCGAACTGCTTCTGCTTCGGGCAGCACGTGGCAAGAAAGACTGAAGAAAATGGCGTCGGCTGCTTCTTTTATACCCCTGATGACCTGACGTCAGGGAAGGGGCAACAGCAGCCGACGCAGGACCCAGGACTTTGGAATACAGGCCGACTGAGGGCAACCTGCCAGCAGGATTACCCAAATGTAATGACTGCAGCAGTGAAACACGAAGAACATCAAGGAGGTATATGTTCTTGCTCAATCACATCCTCCCCTCCAAGATGGGCATGCCCATCCTTCCCTGCTAGCACCATCAAGCTTCAGAGCTAGCATTCCATCTCAGACGTTTAGGGGATAGTCAGGTTTATATCTCTATACACCAATTCAGATGGCTTAACCAGTCAGCTTTTTCAACTGCAGGAGATGCATGCTCGTTACAAAGCAGAAGAGAGCACAATGGTGGAGATGTAGCTCATGTTTGAGGTTCTTCAGTTTTAAGCAATTTGAAAAATTTAACAAAAGCACGTTATTTCATCAGATAACTTGTCTCAGTAACACAGATGGATTCTGGTAGCAAACCGCATGACAGACATTCTATCAGTAACCTACCTAGAAGTGATTCAGTCAATTCAATTCATTCAAAAGTCTTCATCTGAAATGTTTCCGAGGAAAATAACATTTTCCTATACTTTGATGAGAAGCCCATGGGAGTTCTTGTCTGCCTACATACTTGACAAAGACACTAAAATTAAGCTGCTGAACATCCTATCTCATTCTGAGAACTGGGGGCGGAAGGCTGAAAGTGGTGCAGGGAACTGCTCGATAACACTAAAATATTTCTATGCAAACTGACAGTGGACAAACACCAATACCAGAACCAATGTCCGTTCTTTTTCCTGGGCCAGCTGCAGTCCTATTGGTGATAAGACAGACTCCTCAGTATCAATCCACAGCCTACAGCATAACCCTTGAAAGACCACGTAACTAATTCTTTGACTTTGAGCACAGAAAGAAAAAATACTAAAGACAGTAAGCGTAACTAGCCTCTTAAAAATAGCACATGCTGGTCCAAAAGACAATTCCTTGTTCAAGTCTGTGACTCACTTTAAAAGGCAGAATCTCTGACTGCTGAAAAATCATGCCAGATGACAAATGACATATGGGAGATAAAGCTTCTTTATTATATTCCTACAAGAGATATTCTCATAAGGTCTGCGGACAAAAAAGTGGGCAACGGACCAATTTCTTATTGTTAAAGGTTAGCCGCAATACAAAACAGCTCATTACTAGACTGAACTGACAACTTCAACTCAATGCACAGTAACATCTACCTTGTTCAAATGATTTATATCAATTTTTCAAGACATTAGTTAGTCAAGATGTTTTCAACCAGATTTCTGACTGCTCTACCAGATAAGAAACATTTTACAGACAATCTGTCACATTTACTGTAGCCTTCTAAAAATCACCATCACTGGTATTCAGACTATCTATAACTTTCTAATATTAAAAATGGCAGTCACAGAAAAATTGTTTTCTCTTTAGTTTACGCTGCTTGTTCTTTACGAACATCCAACAGCAAAAAGACTGATGTAGTGAATTCTAGTTACACCAGCAAAGCAAAATGGGTAAGAATCACAAGAGTCCCATTCTATGTCTACTACAATGCAGCAAAACACTACATGAGGAAAACAAAGCAATTACAGGCAGTCTTTTCCAGGTGTTCTCAGATGAAATGCCTGTTCACTGCTAATACATTTAGAAAATAGTGCTGCTGTTGCATGCATTTCAAAACAGCTCATTACTTGAGGGCAAGAAAATACTTCTGAAAGGATACCAGGTTTCCTTATCTACTATCTTGCTTAATATGCAGCGGTAATCATACGACTTTCACAATATGCATATACCCTACTTTGCATTCTGTTCTTCATAATTCTTATTAAGAATGTTGATATGACTGAGACTGCTCAAATAAGCATTTCAGATACTGCAAAGCAAGCATTGTGATGGCTGCCTTATGATTAGGAAAACTTAATTCTGAACACAGTATGTCAACACTATCTGCAACAGTCAAAATTAAAGTCAGAGGTGTGTAATGACAATTATGAACATTTTTCTTATTTTCTATTTTATATGTTACTCGCATACCTTTATAAATGCCTAGAATGTACTGTGGTCTGGATACCTCAGTCAATCAGAATGCAGATCTTTTCCTGTTCATTTTCCTGACATAAATTAAATGCTCTTTTCATTCAAAATCCAATTTTTCACATGACACACTAATTTTTTCTTCTTTTTGTTTTACATAAATATAATCATTCTTCCTGTCATTACTTCTTCACTATAAATATCTACTGATTAATTTGTCATAAACAAAAGTGAAGTCCTACATCTACTCAGTGTACTCAAGTTTCCTCTGTGTAGGCTACAAGAAAGTGTATAAAATGTGTGGCTATAGAAGGAGTAGGATGAACAGATTAATCCTACAATTTCAGAATATTTTGAATTTACATATTTTACAACCACTGTGCATTTTAATTATCTGAAATTAAAACCATAAACAGAATTTCATTTGTTTTTAATGAAAAATTAGGTAGTGCAAGATTACCAATAGAAAAACCTAATGTACAAGAGTTAGCAGCTAGCTCAATAAATGTTACTTGGCCACAGTTTTTTTTTCAGACTTAACACTCATAAGGTTCTAAATGCCCACCTGTAAGAAGAACAAGCAGCACCTTTCTGAATACTGATGGCAATCATGTATCACTTTATTCAAGCTGTAAACACAGATGTGTTTAAGACTTGCTGTTTATTCAATGTTGTTGTTGTTGTGTCTTTCGGGTTTTCCCAGTTAGGGGTCGCCACAGCGGAACTCCGGTCCGCGAATGATTGGCAGTAGATTTTTACGTGCCGACTTGCCGGGCCTGACGCACAACCTTCAACGAAGGGACACCCATTCACGCATGTCGCCACACAGAAGACGCTCTGAGAATCGAACGGGACAATGTTTTACTGTGAGGCGACAACGCTACCGCAGCACCACCACCTTAGTCCTGTTTATTCAATGCATAATACAAATTAATAGGATTAGAACTGTTTTATTACACTAAGGGCTGAACTCAAAGGTACTGCAACATGTACACTTCAGTGTGCACATCATGGCAGCTTTATGCTATCTAGCATGCACCCTTACACAGTGGTGCACAGTCCTCCAACATGAAGACGTGCAGTACCATGAAGGGCTGGCCCCATGGCCATGCTGAGTATTAATGAGGCATTCCAGAGCAGAGAGACATACGCTAATTAGCAATGTGCTCCTGTCTGGGACTGCCACACGGAAGGCACCAATTCTGCTGTGTAGAATGGCATTGCCATCCCTAGCATGTCACAGTAGTGAACACTGTTCAACCACAGAATATGAAATGCAGTAAGGGGACCATTAAACACTAGGGCTTTCTGTAAAAGTACCTAATGGCACCAACATCAAAACAGGAAATGGGGTTAAGTGAACATTAACCCCTGGTGTCCGGTAGTTGCAAGAGCCATATCAGCACCAATGTTACTATGGGGACCAGGGGGGTATGGGGGACACAGGAATACACTAGACCACCAGGGATACATCACTGAAGTGCTGCACCAGCACATTACTATGGGAATAGGTGAGGGGGATTCTACCAAACACAAGGGATAATGTGAAGTGCCAGAACAGCACATACTTCATAAGTGTGATGGGGGACCACTAAACCACTAGGGATAGCTCTATAAAGTGCCATAACAGCACTCACATTGTAACTGAGACAAGGCGTGGAGGGATATACTAGACCCACCAGGGCCTAATGGCATTAAAATATTACAAGGGTTAAAGAGGACCATAAGCGGGAAGAAAAAGCGATACGCACAGGGACTGTGCGCGCGCGTATATGTGTGTGTGTGTGTGTGTGTGTGTGTGTGTGTGTGTGTGTGTGTGTGTGTGTGTGTGTGTGTGTGTGTGTGTGTGTGTGCGTGTGTGTGTGCGCGCGTGTGTGTATATTTACATGTGAGAGAGTGACTGGAGAGGGATTCCACTGCCTACACGAGCAGCAGGTTACAACCGCAATGTGCAGATCAGACATGATCTGCATGTCTCTGTAGTATCTGCGATTCAGGAAACATGCAAATTAGCAGATAATGAGGTCATTCCTTACTGCAGCTATCACATTTCTGAATTGCAAATGGGCACGTTTCACTGAAAGAGCCTTTCTAGCACAAGATGTACAGCTCATACTAGAAACCTTAATGAATCCCTGGCCAACTGTCCATGATTGAATGGCCAAAATGTGTAACTGTAAAATTGGCATAAACGCAGTATTTTTTTTAAATCAACCGCATTGCTTCAAACTCTGGACTTATAGCTGGACATTTCGCACAAGTGATCCAGTACATCAAACAACACAGGGACTGCCACTTGTTCTTTAAATATAGAAAGATCTTATCATGAAATGGAATGTATCAAAAAGTACAGTTGTGAAAGTCCTACTAACCCATAACAGTAGATCTTTGAATTTCTTCAGTGCTAGTAGCTGCCAAGGACACAGCATATGACCATCTTGCCAAAGCTCTGACTCCCCTTCCTCTCAATCACACTGGCTGCTGATATACATCTCTCTAAAAAAGGGTGCAGCGTATCAGCTATCAGAGTGAGGTAAATCCTTCAGACTTTACTGCTATGAGGAAGGAAAGTAGGAAGATTCATCTTGAGCCAGTAATCACTTCATAAAAATAATCCAAACAACAGCAACAATAACAACCAAGGTTGTGTCTCCTTCTGCTATCTGCAAGGCGGGGGGGGGGGGTGCAGCTACTATACAGCAGTGAAGAAATTCAAACATCTACTGTTATGGCCAAGTATGACTTACACAAATGTGCTATGTTCTTCATTCTCACTGCTGCACTGGCTTATGGGTACTTTCCCAAAGTTTACCCTACATTGGGGGAGGAAGGGTAAGGGTCCAGGAACCACTGGAGAGTGCTCCTAGCAAAGTCTGTCCTGAACCTAAAGAAGAAATTCAGTTTGTAGTGCTTTGTGAAATAATGAATAGAGGACCAAGTTGCTGTCTTTAGAATTTTTCTAGTATGCCAATGAAGAGTAGAAGACCCTGGTAGAATGCACCTTAACTTTGCCTAGAATAGTTGTATCATGGAGGGAATAGTAAAAAAAAAAAAAACAATAGCAGAGGACAACCACCATCAGGATATAATCTGTTTAGACATGGGTTGGCCTTTCTTAATCCCAGCACAGGAAACAAAAACGAAAATTATATACTTACCATAACAACAGATCTGTGATGTCTGCTTCTGTCCTTCCTCAACTGATGAGAAATCGAATCGGATTTCAGCCACTCACAAGCTTTGGATTCAGTGCTCAAGCTCCGACCCTTATCCATACCATCCCTATAAATAGCAAGACACCTCAGATAAAGTTTTCCTGCAATACCAGAGAAAACGAGACTTCCCTGTTTGTAACAATAGCTAAGAAAAAACAAGGTACAAAGAAATCAGCTGTCATACATAGGCTTTGAAGCATACACAAGTAGGCCAAGATAGCTCAGTATGGATACTCCAGGAATCAGTGAAAAGGATAAAAAAGGAAGGGGGAAGGAGTGGAAGGAGACAGAGTTAAGGAAGGATGGAAGCAGACAACACAGATCTATCATTACGGTAAGTACATAACTTTTGTATCTGATGTTGCCACTTCCACCCATTTGTCAATGGATGGGACAGAGTACTCAGCTACTAGAACAATTGGGAGATCTTGTGGAAGGATATGTCAGAGCACACCTGAACCAAAGGATGCCATTAACCTTGAATGCATCTCCAATTTATAGTGTGAAATGAAGGTATGGACCTCAGACCAAGTAGCATCAAGAGGTACCCTGGAGAACAAGGTTGTAGAAGCAGCTACAGATCTCGTTGAGTGAGCCTTTAGTGATTTGGGTAAGGACAAGCCCTCTTCTTTACAGACAAATGTGATGCATTCTGATAACCAACAGAGGACTGTTTACCTTGGACACTCCCATAGCAGTCTTAGCTGAAGAAAGAGACAAATAACTGATCAGTCTTTCTGATCGTCTTAGTTTGATGTAAATTCAGCCAAATGACTGTGCACATCCACCAAGTGTAAAGAATAGTTGTGTAAGAACTTACCATAACCTTAGATGTCCTTCTCTTCCATGTTGCAATATTCATAACAGTTGGGAGTTGCTGCCTGCAGTGCCACCGTCTCACCAGTATACCAAAGTCTTTTCATCAGGAGAGTACATATGTGATGTCCCTTACCAGGGCCATAAACCAACATTGGGTATAAAAGTGATGTCCGCACATACCCTCATCAGAATTGTTTTGCCGCATACAGAAGTGCCCCTGTGGGTTACCAAAGGACGGCCCTAGTAGGAGGCCCTCAGACTTGCATGTAGGCCAGGCCCAGGGCATTAAGTTGGCTGTGTAGACAGCCGAGACTGGGGAAGGTAATGACTATGTCCCCACCAGTAGAGCTTGGAGTGCTAGTTAGGAAGAAACAGAGGGTAGGTGGGTGGGACTGAATACTGCAACATGGAAGAGAAGGACATCTAAGGTTATGGTAAGTTCTTACATAACTATTCTATGTCCTTCTATTCTCATGTTTCAGTATTCACAACAGTAGGGAGAGTACCAGAGCTTTAAGTGTGAACCTGGGTGGAGGAAAGGTTTCCATGATCAACCAAGCCCTGGAGGATAGATCTGGCAAAACCTGCTCTTGCTCGAGAAGCCATGTCCAGATTGTAGTGCTTGGTGAAGGTATGTACCGAGGTCCATGTGGCTGCTTCTAAAATGGAGGTAAAGTCTATGCCTTTGAAAAAGGCAGTAGAGGAGGCGGCTGCCCTGGTAGAGTGAGGCTTAACATGGCCTTGCAAGGATTTCCAGTGATGGAAGCAGCACAAAGTAATGGATTTGGAATTCCATGAGGAAATGTTCTGTTTGGAGACAGCCTTCCCTAGGACTCTGGGATGGAAGGAAATGAATAACTGGTCAGACTTCCTAACAGATTTAGTTTTGTCCAAGTAGTATCTGAGTTGTCTGTGTACATCCAGGGAATGTAGAGACCTCCCTGAGGAGTTTTGTGGATGAGGGTAGAAAACTGGTAGGTTAATGGTTTGATTTAATGAGAGTTCATTAACTACCTTGGGCATGAAGGGAGGGTGGATCCTGAGAGCCACTATGTCCTTGAGGAACATAAGGTAAGGAGAGGTGGCCATGAGGGCTTGTATCTCTAAGACTCTCCTGGTGGAAGTACGGGCCACTAGCAGAACTATTTTCAGGGTTCGCAGCTTCAGGGAAACTGAGTGAGCTAGTTCAAAAGGAGGTAAGATTCGTTTTTCTAAAATTAAATTTAGGTCCCAAGGAGGGGGAATGGGTCTCCTGGGAGGTCTGATGTGGAGAACTTTCAGAAAGAGCTTGACTTCCAGTCTGGATGCCAGAGGGGGTGAAATGGGCAGACAGGGAGAAATGGCAGACAAGTGGACTTTGACTGAAGAGTAAGTTAGTACTGAGTGGATTAGCTCACACAAACAGGATAGAACCATTGGTATCTGAGCAGTGAGAGGGTCCTGGTTATTCCTTTGACACCACTTGGAGAATCTGCGCCACTTTAATACATAGCTTCTCCTAGCACTAGGTTTTCTGGCCTCCTGCAGAACATTGAGTACTTTCTCTGAATATAGGTGCCTGTAAGGGATTAGGATCCTATCACCCATAAGGTCAATTTCAGGTTGCTCACTTGTGGGTGGAGTACAGATCCCTTGTCCTCTGTGAGCAGGTCTAGTCGGTGGGGTAACCTGTGATAATTGCCTTTGGCTAGTAAGTGTAGGAGGGGGAACCAATGCTGTCTTGGCCAATACGGGGTCACCAGTAGGATTTTGGGTTTGTCCTTCTGAATTTTCAGAAGGACTTTCTGAATTAGTGTGAAAGGAGGGAAGGCGTAAAGGTAGATTCCCTCCCAAGTGAAGGAGAAAGCGTCCACTTTCCAAGCTTGTGGTTGTGGGCCCCTTGTGCAGAAGCTGGGTATCTACTTGTTCTGGGGGAGGCAAAGAGATCTGCTTGTGGAATACCACACCTGTGTATCAGGTACAGGAAAACCTCTCTCTGAAGCATCCATTCATGAGAGGGGGTCAAGGTTCTTCTGAGTTTGTCTGTCAAAACATTCTCTATTGAGGGGATATACATTGCTACTAGGTGGACCTGGAGGAAAGCTGCTAAGTTCCAGATCTGGATGGCCAGGCTGCATAGGGGGTAGGACCTGGTCCCTCCTTGCTTGTTGATGTACCACAGGGCAGTCATATTGTCTGTGATTACCTTTAGGGACACTGGTAGGATGGTAGGCTTGAATGTTAGAAGGGCTAATAGCAATGCCCTCATTTCCTTGATGTTGATGTGGCTCTTTTGCCTTTGAGTGGACCATTTGCCTTGAACTGACAATTGTTGTTGGTTGGTTAGGAGCACTGCACCCCACCCCAGGTCTGATGCATCTGTGAAGACCTGTTGTTGTGGGGCTGGAACTTGTAGGTGGGTTCCTAGGTTGTGTTGCAGTGCTGAGACCCACCACTCGATTTCCTTTTTTAAACACAGGAATAGAGGAAGGGGAAAGTCCAAGTGATGGGAGTGTGGGCTTCATAGGCTCAAGACGCACTGGATTTTGCGCATGTGGAGTCTTGCTAGAGGTACCATGGGTATCAGGGATGCTATGTGGCCTAGCATTCTTAGGAATTCCTGAGCTGTAAAGGAGGAGTAGGTAAGGATCTGACTCAAGTATAGACAGAGGTCTTTGATCCTTTGGTCTGGAACGAAAGCTTTTGTGCTGTCTGTTTTGATCCTGCATCCCAAGAAGACTAAATCCTGTGAGGTGGGTCAGGCGGGATTTTTCTAGATTTAGGGTGCATCCTAGTTGTGTTAGGGTGTAAGTCACCTGTTGTAGGTAAAGTAGAAGAACTTGGTAGACTTGATGAAGGATGAGCAGGTCATCTAGGTAAGGGTATATTTGTATACACTGGGTCCTGCAGTGAGCAATGAAGGGGGCTAGGCACTTTGTGAACACTCAGGGGGTGTGGACAGACCAAAGGGCAAGGCAAAGAATTGAAAATGGCACGAGTCTACAGCAAATCTGAGGAATTTCCTGTAATTTGGAAGGATAGGAATGTGGAGATATGCATCCTTCATATCCAGTGCTACCATGAATGCCTGGGAGGGAATTAGTAGTAAGAGAAGGGGTAAGGTGATCATTTTGAAGCTGGGAACTTAGAGGAAGAGGTTTAGGAAGGAAAAGTCTAGGAAAGGCCTCCAAGGGACGTCTTTCCTTGGAACAAGAAACATTCTGGAATAAAAACCTGTGTTTCTTTGTGGGGCGGACACCTGCTCTATGGTGCCTTGAGTTAGTTGCTGTTAAAAGATGGCTGGGAATAGGTGGATTTGCTTTCTTGGTGGTTGTGGGATACCTTGAAATGGTGGAAGCATTCACCAGGTCATGAAATATTCTCTCTGAATGATGGAGAGGACCCACTGTTCTGCTGTCAATCTCCACCAGGAGGGTAGGGAGAGGTTGAGGTGAAGGGATAAGGGGCTTTTGGGTCCAAAGGAGGTGAGTCACAGTGGAGGTTGTCTGGCTTGGTCAGACTGACTCTGAAAGGATGTAGTGGAGCTGGTGGGAAACCTGGGAGTACAATTTTTATCTCAGCTGTCTACGTCCCATAGTTTGAGGAGCTGAGTGAAAGGACTGCCTTCTAACAAAGGATGGCTTCTGTGGGTAATTCCTGTGGTATCTGGGAATAGGGGATACCAGAAGATGTTTGAGATTCTGTAACTGTTTTCCCTTTTCTTGAAAGGATTTAAGGAGCTCAGCAGAAGCCTGTCCAAAGAGGGCCTTATTGTCCATGATTGCATCCAGAATTTTTGTCTGTACCTCCAGGGGGAGAGGTTGAAGTCTTACCCAGTAATATCGCCTTAGCACTGATCCTGATGCAGCTGGTTTAGATGAGGCTTCCACAGCATTGTAACTGCACTTAATGGAGTGCCTGGTTACTTGGGATGCTTTGGAAAGTAGGGAATTAACTTGTGCTTTTATAGGAGAATCCTGTACCTCGGACAGAAGGGTAGAGGCTTTGGACATGGTATCTAATACATACTAGCCATATGTGTTTGGTAGTTCAAGGCCCTTATGGCCAGGGTAGAGGAGGTATAAACCTATTTTTCCAGTCTGTCCATAAACTTGCCATCTTTATCCGCTGGGTAAAGGGCAGCAGAAGGTAATTGCCTTAAAATTTTGTCTGCAGAGACAGCTATAACAGCTGGATCTGTGGTGGGTTTCCTAAAGAGAAACTGGGTGAACTGGGGAACCTTGTAGAAATGGTCTGGGCATTTAGAGGCTGGAGGTTGAAAGTTAGGAGACTGAGCAGCAGCCAGGAATGCATTTTGAAAAGCAGGTAGTAAAGGAGGAAAAGCAGAAATAGATGGTTGCTCCATTTGCAAAAGGTCAAACTATCTTTTCTTGGAGTCAGATACCTCTGAAGCCTGCCACTTAAAATGTTCCCTCATGAGGGAGACAGTGTCCCCAAAGGTAAATTCTTCTCCTGGGGATTCAGCAGAAATAGAATCTTCCTCCTCTGGGGTAATGAAATCCTTAGGAGAGTCATTTTGGGTTTCATAAGATAAGGATTTCTCAGAAGAGGAGTAATCTTCCTCAGATGCCTGCAAGGGTGGCTGAGGTGAGAGAGTAGGGGGAAGCTGTTGTGTCTGCAAGGCTTGGAATGCCAAAGAGACTTTGTGAGAAGACTTCCCAACCAGCTGCCGGTTGAGGTTCAGGGTGCTTGTTTTTTTGTTTTCTCTTCAAGGGAGTAAGCATTGAAGTGGATGTCTGCTTAGTAGAAATAGAAGGAATAGACAGAGTACAATGAGTCATGGTTACCCTCTGCTATCAGTCTCCAATGACTGATTTGCCTCACTAGAGGTACATGCGGTTTCCGGCATCCCAGCTTCCATTAAGGTTCCCGGGGCTGCTTTAGTAACCGTCGTCTGATAGGATTCCGGGCTTTCAAGCTCCTCTAGAACCTGCTTGGATGCCTGAGGCACAGCTTGGTATTCCGGCCTGATTTTCTTGGCCTTCTTGCTCGGCGGATTGGTCTACTCCTCCTTCCATTCCAAGCGCTAAGCGATGCAGCCTTTGATTTTCTAAGTACAGCTTCAGAGCCACAAGGTGGCTTCAGAGCATTTTGGGGATGAAAGGTTTGCAAATAGGGCTGGATGTATGGCTGTGGGCCTCACCTAAGCAAAATACGTACTTGTGCGTGTCCTTGTGAGGAATTTGTGTCCCACAAGCACACTTTCCCTTTTTAGCTGACATGCAAGTCTAAACAGTAATCAAAGGTAAGGAAAAAAACCAACAGGGTACTTATCTGTATTGGTCGAAGAAGCGGTTATCTGGTCTTGAACGGAATCGTAACTGGTCATCTGAAGAAACGTGATCTGCTTATGGAACTGGCAAACAGGAGTCAGATGTTCACTGCAGCAGAAAAATTCTGATGAGGGCACATGCAGATGTCACTTTTATACCAAACATCGGTTTATGGTCCTGGTAAGGGACGTCACACGTACCCTTCCTGATGAAAAAACTTTGGTATACTGGTTGGACGGTGGCGCTGCAGGCAGCAACTCCCTACTGTTATGAATAATGCAACATGAGAATAGAAAGACATCATGTATTCACACTTATTGAAGAAATTTGGAAAGAATACTGGAAGGTTGACTAATCATTTACATATGATTCAGAAGCCACTTTAGGAAGAAATGATGGGTTAGTTCTTAATGAAACCTTATCTTTGTGAAAGATTAGATAAGGCGTTTTTTGGAAGATAATACGTGGAGCTCTGAAATTCTCCTGGCAGAGATGATGGCCACCAAAAATAAAGTTTTCCACAACAAGAATTTCAAACAAACTTTGGCCGCAAATTCAAAGGGGCCCAGTCAAGGCCTGCAACAGGATAGTAATGTCCAGGGAGGAGGGGTACCAGTTCCCTGACTGGAGGACAAAGAAGAGAGGTAATTCTGAGAAAAGCTTTGGATAGTCTAAGGGATGCAAAGGGGATGTGATCCTCCCATATATGAAAAGAAGATATAGTGGCAAGCTGCACCTTAATAATGGAGTAACTGGCTCTGTCAGGAAAGATGGATGCTAGAAATTCTACGTCTGGGGGCGGGGGGCTAAAAAGGTGTCTAAATTCTTGTTAAGCCCAGATAAATAACCTTTTTCCCCCTTACTTTTATAGACCATCCTGGTGGAGGGTCTCTGATCACTGGAGTTAGAGAAACCATACAGTTAATTTGAGGTACTGAATGTCTGAGTGAGGCGACCCAGACAGATGAAATAGGAGATCTGGAGCTGAGCCCAGCACCCAGGGAGGGTTGTACTAGATGAAGAACAGGAAGGCAAAACCCACCTGTCAAAGTCAATAAGGCACATTAAGGATCACGGTCGCCTTTCTCGCTAATGCTTTCTGGAGGAATTTTGGTATTAGATGGGTTTGGAGGAAAGGTATACAAGAGTCTGGGGTGCCAATTGCAGATCAGATAGTCCCTCAGTGACTCCCCCTATCGGGGGATCAGGGCAAAGTACCTGCTGCATTTGGTGTTGTTGGAAGATGCAAAAAGATCACAGCAAGGATGATCACATCAGCTGAAAATTTGATCTGCTAATTTTTAATTGAGAGTCTACTCCTGAGAGAGGAAGACAGACCTGCTCAAGTTGTCTACTAGAACACTGGACTACTCTGGAATGTGTATTCCTATCAGAAAGCAGTGAGAAAACATTGCCCATTGCCACACTCTTGTGGCCTCTCAACATAAGCAGTAGGATCATGTTCCTCTCCGTTTGTTATACCAAACCAATGGCATGTTTTCCATCTGGATACAAATCACACTTGAAGGAAGTGTGTCCCAGAATGTTTGCACCACTAAGAGGACTGTTCTCATCTCTAAAATTCTGACGCGCAGGCTGGCCTCTGTCAGAGGCCACAAGCCTTGGATGGTCTTTCCCAAGAAATGCCACACCCCTCCTCAGGTGGGAAGCGTCCATGGTCAGTGCGGGCTCAGGTGAAAGTAGAACAAGTGGGTGTCCAAAAGACACAACCGGTGAATCCAGCCACCACTGGATGTGAGACTTGCAGACCTTTGTGAGAGACCTGAAAGGACATAGGTTGATGTCTAATAGATCACTGAACCAACAGGGTCCATTGGAGTACTCTCATGTGATACCTTGCAGAGGAATGACAGTGATGATAGCCGCCCTGGAATCTACATGGTGAAGAATTAGAATTAGAATCACTGAAATCCTGCCTTGAGGAAATCTGGCAATTTGAAGTTTCATATCCAAAGAATTCCAAGGTCTGGATAGGCTGAAACTTGGACTTTGCTGTATTCACTGTGATGCCCATAGCTGAACAAAGGAGGAGCAAGAAGTCTCTGACCTGAACAAGTAGATCTATGGAGGGAGTAGTGATAAACCAGTTGTCCAGATAAGGGAACACTCAGAACTCTTGCAATCTGAAGTAGGCTGTAACCACTGTCATGCACTTGGTGATCACCCAAGGGCTGTGGTGAGACCAAAAGTCAGCATCCTGAATTGGAAATTAATGGAGCACAGCTGGAAGTGAAGAAAACTCTTAGATCATCTGTTCATCTTTGTGTGTTAGTATGCATCCTGGGGACTGATCAAGCATATCCAGTCATCCTTCCTTAGCAATGTGAGAATGGACTGTACCGTCACCATCCAGAATTTTGTTTTTTTCACAAACTTGTTCAGATTACTTGGGTCCAAAATATGCCTCAGGTCCTCATTTTTCTTTGGCACTAAAAAGAATCTTGAGTAAATTCTGGATCATCTCTGGTCTGGTTAACTCAATTTTTTTAGAAGCTTTCTTATTTCTAAAGCAGCTACTTCCCTTTGAGAGAGTGGGACATTGGGAGGTTTCCTTGAAGGTAAAGGGGGGTAAAGAAAAGGAATGAAATTGATTCTGGTTATCATATGCACCCAGACATCTAGAGTGATGGACATCTAGGATGACTGGTCCAGCAACAAGCACCGCCTGATTGTTTCCAGGAAGTGGCAGTTGAGTAAGTATTTAAGAGTGCTAGCAGGGCCTCTCCGAGAAAAGACCATGAAGGCTCTGGTTCTGCAGACCATTTTTACCCTGGGGGTGACGTCCACCATTAGAGTTCCCTCCTTTGCCCTGGGGAGGTCCCTCTACAAGTGTTAGGAATGAACTCCTGCAACTTGGTTTCTTGAAAAGGTCTTCTGAGAAGCAGAAAATTTGATTCCTATGACAGACAGGATCTTACCATCTTGTTTATTCCTGGAAGGCACTTCCTTCACTTTTGGCTTGAAGAGTATTGATCCATCATAGGGGGAGTTAGCAAAGGGTGTCTTAAAATGCTCTGCAGAGTTGCATCCAGGCACGAGTCCTAATGGTTATGCTGGAGCCTGCTGCTCTAGAACCATCTTCCATGGCACTGGAAATAAGATGCATCAAGACATTAGATAAGGACTTTGGGGTAGCCAACTGCAAGTCAATGGACTTCCTATGCTCAGCAGATAGGAATCCTGACAGAGATTTGGAAAGCTCCTTGGTCATATTTCTCTGGAAGCGCGTGACATGAGCAGATAGTTTAGTGCCCTGATGGTGAAGGTCAATGAAGCATAGACTCGCTTCCTGTATATGTCCACTGCTCAACTCTCCCTGTTAGGGTGATCGACAGTGGAACTCTCTTTATCTAATTCCACCTTGTTAGCAGCCAGCACCACCATGAAATACATGGCCAGACCCTTACTCCAATACTAGCAGTCTTTTGGTAAAACTAGCAACTTGTCAAGTTTGCGAGGAATTGGCTCTGTTATGTCAGTTTCCTTCCACACCAACTTTGAGATCAGATCTATAATCTTTGTCTGTGGGGGGGACCACCCATGAAGTAGACTGGCCAGCTCCAAAAGCCTCAAGGAGTACTGACTCCTCTTGGGAAAGGGCTTCAAAGGACCACCTGTTTCTGTCTGAGTAGTTCTAAAATCTGTCCTGAGACTTCCTCAAGATGGGATCGTGGGGACTCTTCCCCCTCATCGAAGTCAGTATCTTCCATCAGTGATTTCTGTGGTGAAACAATGTACCTCCTTTCATATTTGTACTTCTGATGCAACTCTCCAGTGGGATACTCTGGAGAGGACTCAGAAGTTCATAGGGGTTCTTCAACAAGGACAGATTCAAAGCTTTTTGAAACTGGCTGCACTGATGGGATATGATGAGCAGGCCCAGGGAGATCCAGCAGGAGACTGGATCTGTGTTGAAAGGAATGTCTGCTCTCTGGAGTAAGAAAGCACTCTTTTGAAAGCCTCAAAGGCTGAGCCAGAAATGGAACCAAGGAAACTTACTAAAGGAGTCAAGACCTGTAAAGTAGACTGGTCTCAAGGAACCATACTCTGCTCCACAGCTGACGTCTGAACCGAGTTGTCCAATGCCAAAGTCCCAAGAGAAAGGAACGGCTCTGAAGATATCAGTGCTAAACCATCTCCCCCACCCCTGGACCTGAGACATCCCAGCCTCCAAGATTCAGTAGGATCCAAAATGTTTGGAGCAAACTGGATCAAAGACATCACTGGAGATGAAGAAGCCCATGATTTCAGATCTGATGAAAACATCTGAGAGTAAACACTGATCTGACTATCCCAATTCAGCAGATGGATTGGAGAAGGAGCCATGACCTGATGGGAGGGAAGTGGTCAGTCCAACAATCCTGGCAGGGGCCGGACATGGAAAGATCTCCAGCTGAATCTGGGTCCTGAGGAATTTCTTTATAATCCTGTCTACATCAGCCTCAGACATATTCCTGAAATATCTAACAGACAGGAGAGAGGAAACAGTGGAGGAAAACCTGGAGATCTGATGAAAAGATCTTTTTTGAAGAATAGGGAATCTCAATCTAGGAGATATGGATTCCACAGAGAAATGAGACTCCAATAGAGAAGGTGTACCTGACCTGATCAGGACTTGGATGTGATTACTGTCTCAAAAGATTCTGGAAGTTTGAGAGTCAGAGCTGATGACAGGGAATGCTCCAGACAGTTTATTTTTCTTTCTCTATTTCTTTCACTTTTTCTCCTGCTTTCTCAGCCTTAACACAATCAGCTGTCTTTTTTTTTTTTTGGAAAGTAGAAAAGCAGAAAAAGATACACAGGAGTGATATGGCAGACCTTCTCCCACAGAGGTAGGAAGACGCCCCTTTAACACCAATTTGTTTCTCCTCTCAACTACCACCTTGTGACCGAAGGCCTTACAAATGGAGCACTGTTCATCAAGATGTTGAGCCTTTAAGCTTTAAGTATGCACATCACAATTAGCTAGTTTGTGGTCACAAGCCACCAACTTTTTTTAACCAGATGGATTTTTCATTCACTCGCTCATGCGCACACACACACACACACACACACACACACACACACACACACACACACACACACACACACACACACACACACACATGCACAATCTTCACTATAAGGAAAAAGGAAAAACTATCAAAAGGACAAAACAGTCATCCAGAAAAAGCAGACAGTAATCTCAGCAATGGGCTACTGAGAGTATAAAATAAGCCTTCTCAAAAAAGGAAGCCTAATAATTAGAACTATATATTTGTAACTTTTTTTTTTGGCAAATGAAGGGAAATTACTTCATTTCAAAAGAAAGGTGAAGATAAAGAAAGCGACAGAAATAAAAAACACCAGAAAACGGAAGTTATGTCTTACCATAATGTTCCATCTGTGTTGTAGATCTTTATTCATTCATTACTGTTAGGACCTTGGTTCCGTCCTTGGAACCGACATGGCCATTTCCAAGCTCACGCCAGCCAAAAACTCTCAGCTAAGACCTACCCATAATGCCCCTCTCATAGTTACTCCAGATCGAGTTTGCCCACCCCTACATAATAGAAATAGTAAGAGAAAAACAGTAGGAGGCTCTGTCTGAGCAAATACCATAACCAGGAGTTCCTAAAGTCCACCAGGAGTCCAGACAGGGGGAAGGAGGGCAGGAAGTAATGAATGAATAAAGATCTACAACACAGATGGAACATTATGGTAAGACATAACTTCTTTATCTGATGTAAATCTTTATTCATTCCTTACTGTTATAACCGAGTCCCCAGCTACTTGAGTCCTGGGTGGCCCTAAGGAAGGATATTCCTGAGCACCATAGAACCAAAAGATGCTCGTCCCCTGGAGGCCAACATCCAATTTGTAATGAGAGATAAAGGTACGAGGTCTTGCCCAAATGGCTGCTGCGCAAATGTCATCAATAGAGGCTCTGGAATGAAAAGCTACAGAAGTAACCATTGATCTAGTAGAATGAGCCTTTATTCTGGAAGGGAAGGATAGCTTATTCTGTTGGTAGATAAAGGTAATGACGTTTCTAAGCCAGGAGGATAAAGTCACTTTGGAAAAAGACTTGCCCAATCTGGGTCCCGCAAAGGCCACTAACAATTGATCTGTTTTCCTAAAAGATTTAGTCCTGTTCAAATAACAACGAAGCTGCCGATGTACATCAAGGGTGTGCAAATGAGGGAAGGAAAACCGGCAGGTCAGTAGATTGGTTAATGGAAAATCCAGAAATGACTTTGGGCAAGAAAGAAGGGTCAGTACAAAGGGGTACCCTATCCCTGAAGAAGTTCAAGTAAGGTTTCTTGACACTCAAGGCCTGCAGCTCAGATACTCTTCTCGCTGAGGTGTAGAGTCTTCCATGACAAAAACTTTACATTACATGAATCAAAAGGCTCGAAAGGAGCGGCTGTGAGAGATTGAAGTACCAAGGTCAAGTCCCAGAGTTCTATGGGGGGATTGACAGGAGGTTTAACGTGCAATACTCCTTTCATAAAGGTCTTGCACAGGTGGTGTGACATAACCGAAGAATTATCAAATCCATTATGAAAATTGGCGATAGCTGCTAAATGTACAGTGATGGTCGTTGCTAAGGCTCCTGCATGTAGAAGAGTCATCAGGTATTGTAGGATCTTTTGAATAGGCACAGAGAAGGGATCTAAGTTCTGATCTTTGGCCCAAATAGAGAACCTAGTCCATTTACTAGAATAAACTTTCCTGGTGGAAGGTTTGTGTGAAGCCAGAAGAATTTCACGAACAGAATATGAGATATCAGGCAGCCTGGCAATCACTGGAAGTGTAGGAACCAAGCTGTGAGCTTGAGGTTGTGGAGATTGGGATGAATCAGCCCCTGAGGATGAGATAACAGACCTTGGGAATGATCCAGGATCCATGGGCTGTGAATCAGATGAGGCCATAGCAACAGGAACCAGACTTGACGAGGCCAATAAGGGGCAATGAGGATCACTTTCCTTCTCAACCTTTGAGCTTTCTGGAGGAATTTCGGAATGAGGGGAAATGGAGAAAAGGCATACAGTAGACCTGGGGGTCAATCGTACATTAGAGCATCCCTCAGGGGTGCCCCCTGAGGGGGGATGAGGGCAACGTAGCTTCTGCATTTATTTGGGGGGAAGCAAACAGATCACAGGAAGCCTTGCCCCAGTGGCGGAAAATCAAATCGCTATTACAGAATCGAGGGACCACTTGTGAGGCATCAGGATGTTTGTGCTCAGATTGTCTGCAATAAGGATGGAACTCCTGGGAATGTGCGCTGCTATAAGAAAGCGGTCAGAAGCTATCGCCCAGTGCCAAATCCTCATGGCTTCCCAACACAGGGGGTAAGACTTGGTTCTGCCTTGCTTGTTGATATACCAGACGACTGACATCTTGTCCGACTGAATTGCAGTGGTCCCAGAAGGTAGGGATGTATGTAACACTTGCAACGCGAAGAGAACTGCTTCAGTTCCAGGACATTTATTGGCCTCCATGGGGGGCCAGGTGCCTTGGACAGTCTTTCCCTAGAAATGCCAACCCACCTTAACAGGGAAGCATCTGTGGTCACCGTGGCCATGGGCTGGGGGAGACAGAATGGTCAACACCAAAGATTCGATTGTGACTTCATCCATCATAGCATTTCTTCCTTTCAAAGGTTTGTAAGACATATCATGTGGTCAAGTGGGTGAGTTAAGATCGATCATTGTGCAGAAGGAAGCCACTGTAGTATTCTTAAGTGCAACCTCGCCAGTGGTACTAGAGTAATGGCAGCCGCCATGGAGCCTAAGAGCTGCAGTACAAGGTGTGCTGGTACACAGGTCTGTGGAAGGAGGGCTTGGATTTGGTGTCTTATTTTTGAAAGCCTGTGAGGAGGGAGGGAAGCTTGACAGGATGTTGTGTCAAAGACTGCTCCAATGAATTCTAGTGTTTTTGTTGGGGACATTTGAGATTTGTCCTTGTTGATTGTAATCCCCAAGCGGAGAGCGAGGCCTTGAGTGTAAGAGAGGCTACGGATTAGAAGATTTCTGGTCGAGGCGGTCTGGAGCCAATCGTCTAGATACGGAAACACCTGGAATCCTTGTAGTCGAAGATGAGCTACTATCACTGCCATACATTTGGTGAACACTCAGGGGGCTGTCGAGAGACTGAATGGCAGTGCCCTGAGCTGGTAGTGATTGTCTCCCAGCCGGAAGAGGAAAAACCTCCGGGAGCGGTGATCTATCTTTATATGGTAATACGCATCCTGGAGGACTATAGAGCACATTCAGTTGTCCCTCCCTAGGAAGGGGGGAATGGACTGTACCATGATCATCCAGTATTTTTGAGGTTTGATAAATTTGTTCAACAGGCTGAGATCCAGGATCGGTCATTCCAATCCCCTGTCTTTTTTGGCACTAAAAAGAACCCCGAGAAAAATCCGAATCCTGTCTGGTCTGGTGGGACTGGTTGGATGACTCTTTCATAGCAGCAGCTTTTCTATTTCTAAGGCTGCTACTTCCCTCTGATTGGGTGGCACATTGGGGATACATTTGGCGGGTCTGGGAGTTAAATCGAATGGTATCTGGTAGGCCATGGATATTATTCTTTGCACCCAAACATCGGTAGTAATAAGTTGCCAGGCTGGTAGGTGCAGAGAAAAACGACCCCTGACTGCTTCCAAAGGAAAGCAATCGGGCCGCTACTCAGGAGTGCTGGTAGGTTCAGCTGGAGAAGGAATCTCTTGTGTCCTGGTTACGCGGACCCACTCTACCCCGAAAGGGGCGTCTTCCAGATGAGTTGCTCTCTCTGCCCCAGGGAGATTGCTCACCACAAGTGTCATGAAAAGATCCTTGGGATTTTCTGAAGCACATTTTTCCTCCCTTCTGCTTCCTGGAGTAGGACCTCTGGGGGTGGAAAAGCATATGCCCACAGCAGACAAGGTCTTTCCATCTTTCTCACTTCCTGCTAGTGTGTCTCGTACTTTGGGATCAAAAAGTGCAGATTCGTCGACAGGCGCGTTGATGAAGGAAGATTTAAAGGGATCTGCGAAATCACACAACTGCATCCAAGCATTACATCTCATGACAATGACTGATGCAACAGCAAAAGCTGCCCCCTCGGTGGTGTGAGATATCAAATGCATCGAGGAGTTCGAGATAGATTCAAGGGTAGCTAGCTGCGAGGCAACAGTGTCACACACCTCATTAGGCAGTACCCCAGCCAAAGAGGAGGACATTTCAGAGATTAGGTCTCTTGGGGGCGAGTGAAGTGTGCCAGATAGTTCAGCGACCAAATGGCAGAGGTTGCTAAAGCATAGCTCTGCTTCCCTAGTCTGTCCATGGCTCAAGACTCCCTGTTCGGAGGATGGACAGTGTAACTATCTTCTCCCAGTTCCCTCTCGATGGCCGCCGCGACAACCATGGAATCAACCGTCAACTTCTTGGACGAGCAGGGCTGGTCTTCTGGTGTGGATAAAATTTTGTCCGGCCTCCGGGGGAAAGGTTCTATGTTGTCTGGGGCCTTCCAGGCATGCTGCATGATCAGCTTAACAAAGCTCATCTGCAGGTGGGGTTACCCAGGAAGTAGATAGCCGGGCACGGAAGGCCTGCAAGAAAGTACAGTTTTGTACCTACCATAAATGTAGATGTTCGAGTGTTTACCCTGCTGCAGTCATCACACTTGGGGTTATCCTGTCATCAGGCGGTCCGGCAGTCGGCCGGAATTCCAAAGTCTTGGTCCGGCATCGGTTGCTGTCACCTCTTCCCTGATGTCAGTGCGCCAGGGGTATATATAATGCAACCGATGCCATTTTCTTCAGTCTTTCTTGCCCCAGATGTCAGGTGCCCCCAAAAAGGTGGTCAGAAATTAGTACCAAAAGGAGTAACCACAGCACAAACACAAAATCCCTTCAGCTATAAGCAAATACATCAGTAAGGCATAGAAGAGATTTAGCCAGTAAATCAGAGGGGATGGAGGGGGGGGGGTAACCTGGACTGCAGCAGGGTGAACACTCGAACATCTACATTTATGGTAGGTACAAAACTGTACTATGTTCATCGTGTTACCCTGCTGCAGTCATCACACCTGGGTAGAATCCCAAAGCTAAGGTAGGGGGGGAGGTATCATAGAGGGTTAGTGGAGGCTATAAGGCCCTGCAGAACTGCAGTGGCGAAGCCCGCCCTAGACTTTGAGTAAAGAAGTAAGTGATAGTGTTTGGTAAAGGTGTGCACTGAACTCCAAGTTGCAGCTTCTAAAATTTCCTTGGTTGGAACCCCCCTGAGAAAGGCTGTAGAGGTAGCTGTTGCCCTGGTAGAGTGGGGTCTAATGGTAGCAGGAACTGGTTTCCCATGATGGGTATAGCAGAAACGTATGCAATGACCTATCCATTTAGAAATGGTTTGCTTTGATATAGCCTTCCCTTGAGAAGCTGTACCATAGGATACAAAGAGCTGGTCAGATTTTCTGAAAGCCTTAGTTTTGTCCAAATAGTAACAAAGCTGCCTGTGAATGTCCATGGAATGCAGGAGTCTTTCACCTTTGTTCTGTGGATTGGGGAAGAAGGTGGGTAAGTGGATGGTTTGATTTAAAGCTACACTGGAAACCACCTTAGGCATAAAGGAAGGATTAGTTCATAGAGAAACTCTGTCTTGATGAAAAATGAGGAAAGGTTCCACTGCCATTAGTGCCTGTAGCTCTGAGACTCTTCTAGCTGAAGTTATTGCTAGGAGCAGGGCAGTCTTCCATGATAGGAACTGTAGATCTGCAGAGAAAGCTGGTTCAAAGGGAGGTAGTGTTAGTTTTTCCAGAACAAAATTGAGGTCCCATGTTGGTGTAGGAGCTCTCCTGGGTGGTCTAATGTTTTTTGCCCCTCCGAGGAACTGCCTTAGAAGAGGATGTGAAAATAAAGGTGGATCCATGTTGTAGTGAGCTGAAATAGCCAAATCATGGATTTTAATTGAGGAAAAGGAAAGTCCTTTGTGCAACATCTCAGCTAAATACTGTAGAATGTGAGGCATGTGAGACTGAATTGTGTCTTGGCCTTTAGCTTGGTTCCAGGCACAAAACCTTTTCCATTTGTCTGAATAAGCCTTCCTGGTGCTTGGCCTCCTGGCTTCCAGAATAACATCCAGAACTGCTTGTGAAAGAGGTGCTGGTTGGATGTTTAGATGATTTGCCATGCAGCCAGATTTAAAGTTTTGAGCTGGCTGTGAAGAATCTGATTGTTTTGTTGGGTGAGCAAATGGGGGATTTGAGGCAATATCCATGGTGGGCTGTGGGCCATATTTTTCAATAGCAGATACCAATGCTGGCGTGGCCAGTCTGGGGCTATGAGAATCAGTCGTGGTCTCTCCTTTTTGACTTTCAAAAGAACCTTTGTGAGGAGAGGCAATGGAGTGAAGGCATATACTGTCAGGTTTTTCCAACTGAAAGAGAGAACGCCCACTTTCCAAGCTTGATGGTGGAATGTCCTTGTACAAAATTTTGTCAGTTGATAGTTTTGAGGACTGGCAAACAGATCTATGTCTGGAAGGCCCCATTTTTGAGTTATCATTGCAAATACTTGTGGATCTAGTTTCCACTCATGGGGATCCTTGATGTTTCTGCTGAGGTCATCTGCCAATGTGTTCTTCTGTCCTGGCAGGAATTGAGCTTGTAACTGGACTTGGAGGGCCAGAGCTGTGTTCCATAAGGTCATTGCTTGCCTGCACAGAGGGTAAGAATGTGTACCCCCTTGTTTGGTTATGTACCACATTACTGTGGTGTTGTCCGTCTTTATTGCAAGTTGTCCTGGATGTAATAGATCCTTGAAGGCTGTCAGAGCTTTCTGTACAGCTAGCATCTCTTTTGATTTATGTGCAGATTTCTTTGATCTGCAGTCCATAGGCCTTGAATGCATTTCCCTGCCATGTGTGCCCCCCAGGCGTAGTCTGAAGCATCTGTTGTGATAGTTTGCCTTGCTGGGGGCAAGGTGAAAGGCTGACCCTTACTGAGGTGACAAGCCTGTGATCACCATAGAAATTCCTGTTGTAGGCAGGGAATGAGAGATATCATTGTGTCCAAGCTGTGGCTATGTTTAGACCATACGCTTTTTAGGTACCACTGTAATTTCCTCATATGCAGCTTTGTAAATGGTATTATTAGTATGCAAGATGCCATGAAGCCCAAAGCCTGCAGAATTTTTCTTGCAGTTAATTGGGTCTTTGTTGCCATTGTCTTGAAATATTGAGTCAGTTGTAGTTGCTTGTCTGGTGTAAGATAAGCCTTCTGGGCCGTTGTATTCAAGCTGGCACCCAGGAATGTCATTTTTTGTGAGGGTACTAGTTTTGACTTCTTTTCGTTTACTGTGTACCCCAGGCAGTTTAGTAGATGCTTTACAAAGGCCAGATGATGTAAGAGAATGTCTTTGCTTTCTGCTTGGATGAGGCAGTCATCCAGGTATGGATATATTTGAATTCCTCTTTGTCTGCAGTATGCAATTACTGGTGCCAGGCATTTTGTGAAAACTCTGGGCGCAGTAGATAAGCCAAAGGGCAGTGCAGAGAATTGGAAATGGGTTGAACCTGCAATGAAACAGAAGTATCTTCTGCAACTTTGTCTGATAGGGACATGCAGGTATGCCTCCTTGAGATCCAACGTTACTAGCCATGCTTCCTTGCCCAACATGGGAAGTAGCTGCTGTAGTGTTAGCATCTTGAATTTGGGTACTTGTAAGTAAGTGCTTAGAATTGAAAGGTCCATAATTGGTCTCCAGGCATTGTCCTTTCTGGGCACTAGAAAGAGTCTTGAATAAAATCCTTGGCCTTGTTCTCGAGTAGGTACCAGTTGAATGGCTCTCATGTCCATGAGAGCTGTAATTTGCTTTTGTGCCTCTGCCCATTGATTTTGTGGCAGGTTTGGCATTCCTCTTTTCATTGGCAAGGTGTGAAAGTGGAATCTGTATCCTCGTAAAATTATGTCTAGGACCCATTTGTCCTTTGTGACAATGTGCCAGTTGTCTGCAAAAAGTGCGAGTTTCCCCCCCAAGGGGGCTTCCAAGAGAGTATTGCTTGGCCAGATGAGGTGCAAGTCATTGAGTTTGCCTTCTGGTGGTTTGAGACCTGTCTTCTCCTCTCTTCTGTTTTGTAGAGCCCCATTGGCGAGGTTTATACTGGGCTTGTGGTTGTCCTCTGCCTCTTGGGTGTCTGTATTTACCCCTCTGTGGTCTGTCACTGGCTGGAAAGGACCAATTTTTTGTTGGCCAGTTTCTGCTGAAGTGAGGGGGTTGTACTTGTAGGAAATCTTTGACTGTCTGTATAGATTTTGCCTTATCTTCCATTTTCTTTAAAACTTCTTCTGCTGTAACTCCAAAAAGAACATCCTGCTGTAAGGGAGCATCTAGTAGTTTTGCTTTAACATGATCAGGCAGAGTTTGTTCCTTTAACCAAGCATGCCTACGTATAACAGACCCAGTGACAGCTGCTCTGCAGGAGGCCTCCAAAGAATCAAACCCACATTGTAAGGTATGTTTGCCCACCTGCTCAGTGGCGTGCAACCGATCCTGTACTTCTTTCAATTCAGATTGTTGAGGGAGAGAGGTTATTCTTTGCTTTAACTGAGAGATTAGAAATTGCTGATACTTAAGCATGTGAAATTGACAATTCAGTGCCCTCACAGCTAGTGTTGCTGAGGTGTAAACCTTTTTCCCCTACCTGTCTAGTGCTCTGGAATCCCTCTCAGAAGGTACTGGGTTTTTAGCCATAGAAGCCTTAGCCCCCTTGGGACCCTGTGAGATAGTCTCTGGGTCAGCTACAGGGCTTTTGTAAAGAAATCTGTGGGAATCAGGCACTCTATAGTATCTGTCAGGCTTAGCCGGAGCAGGAGGTAGAGAGTCTGGGCTGAAACTGGATTCTAAATAGACATCATCCACAACGTCCAAAACTGGTGGGATGGCAAGTGGTCTGTGTTGAGGGAGTAAAAGAAACTCTCTGAGCCTTTTCTTCGAATCAGAGTAGTCCTGACCTTCCCAGTGAAAATGTTCCCTCATAGTGTGTAAAGTTTCCCCAAAGGAGTTATCTTCAGGAGGAGAAGCTGAGGGAATAGAGTCCTCAGCATCAGAATCTTCATAAGGAGAGAAGGAGTAGTCTTGGTCCTCAGAGGAGTCTGAAGAAATGGAGATTTGCTCAGAGGATGCATAATCTTCCTCTTGTCTAGGCCTTTTGTCAGGAGGAGGCTGGGAACCCCTGATTAAAGAAATCAAATCTTCAGCCATTTTGAGCATCTGTTTCTTAGGCATGGGGCCTTGAACAGGAGACTGAAGTGCAGTCCTTTTAGATTTAGAAGGAGTCTTCGACTTAGAAAACGTTTTAATGGTGACAGTCGGTCTGAAAACGCCTTCAGAAACCGATGGCGTTTCTGTAGTACCGACGTCTTTTGTAGCAAAGTCGTCGGAAGGGCCTGAAATAAAAGGTTGCGTCGGCCTGGAACATTCCGTCAAAATTTCCGTAGCGGTCTCGGGTTCCAGATCTGCAGTAGTCAGGGGCTGCGTCGGAGCCTCACTGAGGACCAGAGACCGGATCAGCCGAGGCCTCGGAATCTGGCTTAGGCCTGGGCTGTCTGTCCTTATCCCTGTGTTTTTTGTGCACGCCGGTAGTCGGTTGCTCCAATGGCATGGTGTAGTTAAATTTCCTACCGAAGTAGTGTCGTGCAAAATCAAAGCATCTTTTAATAGTATGCTTATTAAACCTAGCACAAAACCGACAAGAAGTGACGTCGTGGTCTGGGCCTAGGCAAGGTATGCAATAAGAATGAAAATCCTTATGAGGTATTTGCTTCCCACAAGAAATGCAATTGTTAACTTTTTTCTGACATCGGTCTGAGGCAAGAAAAGTTTCCCCAACGGGGTACTTAGCTTTATAGAAGACTTCGGTCTGAAATTCAAATTCGAAAATCTCAGGAGTCGGCCGACCGGCACTTGCGAACTGCTTCTGTTTCGGGCACCGCGCAGCAAGAAAGACTGGAGAAAATGACGTTGGTTGCATAATATATACCCCTGGCGCACTGACGTCAGGGAAGAGGCGACAGCAACCGACGCCGGACCAAGACTTTGGAATTCTGGCCGACTGCGGGACCATCTGACGACAGGATAACCCCAAGTGTGATGACTGCAGCAGGGTAACACAATGAACATCACCAATTCCACAGAAGAAGGGTTAGAGGACTTCGTCTCCTCGCTGCTTGAGGACTTCGAGAATGTCTCAGAATGAGACATCATCTGGGGGAGACCGTGGGGACCCTTCTCCCTCATCACAATCAGTGTCTTCAGTGATAAATTTCTCAGGGGAATCAAGGTGCTTCTTCTTGCACCGTTTCTTCCGGGATGGCTCCCCAGTGGGATCTTCTGAACAGGACTCTGGAGAAAGAGTTCCCTTCAAAAGGAGATCTTGCGGCTCCCATGCCCGAGATCCCGAAGTAGGGGGTTTGGGACAGCTGCATGCTGGGGGGGGGGTTTGAAAGCTGATGTCATTGATGCTGACTGCAAGCTTGCGGAGGCAAGAACCCACCTCATCACATGGAGTGCAGGCCCACCCAAGGAGGGATGGGAGCCCGGAAAAGAGAAGGACAACCTCAGAACCAGGGTCACACCCTGCCCTGAGGAGCCCACCTCCAGGTGAGGAGCTCAGAGAGGACTAGAAGCCGTCAGAGCCATGGACATAGACAGCGCTAGTGAAAAAATAGGCGCTGGGCTAGGTACCAAGTTGCCAACAGTCCAAACACTGCTACGAGAGTGCACCAGCTCCAACGGAGCCGATGCAGCAAGGGTGGTCGGTGTCAACAGGGAAAAATCTGCAGTCAGAGCTAAGACAGTATGCACCGGGGTGGACATCGGTACCGAGATCTCCGGGGCCTGGGTACAGGCCAGAGGAGGGTAAACAGGAGAATATGCTGTGAAGGATTCTGAGCCAAAGGGGACGGAAGGTCTAGCTGGAGTGGGCAATCCCCTAGCTGCAAGAAGCTGGTCCACAACCCGCAATACCTCTAGTTCAGAAAGGCTCCTGGATCTAAAAGAGGCTGTTGAAGGAGAATCAGGTCTTTCAAGAAAGGGGCTAAAGTGATGCCCCAAAAAAGGGTCATACATTGGAGAGTATCTGGTTCTTGTGAGATATTCGACTTTAGGAGCCGAGGTCATAATCTGTGGAGCCGAAGAAGCTATCGGCACCATGGCCGTGGATGGTGCCGAAGCAGGTATAGTCATGGAAGCCAATGTCAGAACCAAGGATGGCACCAAAGCCGGTAGTGTTGAGGCTGGAACAGAGATAGTAGTCAACATCAGAGACATCACAGAGGGAGAAGACACCGCGCCTGGTGCTGAAGAAGTCTGCGCTGAGGGCACCGGAGAAGCACAGAGCCCAAACAGTAAACGCATCGAGCGTGGCCATCTGAGTTGGGCATCTTACACGCACACGTGTCACACTGTTTAAACCCCAACTTAACTTTGTCTGACATAGTACAGGCAACAAAGGGGTATCCTAAAGGAAACAACAATAAAAAGGAAAGAAAACAGAGAGAATACCAATGATGGTATTTAAAAAATACCACAAGTGGTAAAGAAAGGCCTACCAAAGGTAGGAGAGAGGGATAGGACCAATGATGGTAGAGATTTAATTACCAAAGGTAAAGGGTAAGAAATAGACGTAGGTTATAGGTGATAGTAAGAAAAGGCTAAAGGCTAAATTGACTAAAAACAAGAAAGTTTGAAGAAAAACTACACCAAAAATGACAAATTTCCACTTAGTTTTGAGAGAGATGGCTAGGCACATCTGACGAGGAATGCAGCAAATGAGATCTGGAGTAACTATGAGAGAGGCATTATGGGTAAGTCTTAGCTGAGAGTTTTTGGCTGGCACGAGCTTGGAAAACTACAGTTGTGTACACTTACCATAAATGTAGATGTTCGAGCATATTCACTGTTGCTGTCATCACACTAGGGTTATCTGCCTGCAGGTAGCCCTCAGTCGGCCCGAATACCAGAGTCTTGGGATTTCTGCATTGGATGCTGTCACTTCTTCCAAGAGGTCAGTTCGTCAGGGGTATAAAACATGCAGCCGACGCCATTACATCAGTTTTTCTTGCCCCAGATGTCAGAAGCCCCCAAAATGGGAAGCTATTACATGGTGTGGAACACCTCCAGTAAAAAGTAAATACCCCTGCCATAAAAGATGGCCAAGTACAAACTCCCTTGCCCAACGCTTCCTAGAATTTATAAAACTGAATGCCCTGGATCAACTGGTCAACACCCCCACCAGAGGGAACAACATATTGGACCTGGTCATCACCAACATGGGCGACTGGTGTTCCACACCGGAGGTCAACCTCTTGCTGGTTAAATCAGACCATAGACTAATCACTCTGGATATCCACATTCCGCCCCACCCCAAATCAAGGAAACCACCGTGAAAAACTTTTCAAAAGCAAACTTCATGTTACTTAAGACTGAGGTGGAAAGGTTCACAGCCTCCATGCTAAAGGACAATGCTGTCCAAGCTGCTGAATCCTTTACAAAGGCACTCTATGAGCATCTGCAGGAATGCATGGATCGTGCTATCCCAAGTAAAACCAAGACTCACTCCGCCAAGAAAAGGAAACCAGTCTGGTGGACCTCTGCCACAAACAAGCTATACAACAGAAGGAGGAAACTAGTACAGAAAAAGAGTAAAGTCCCAAGAAAGAAAGAAATCCCTGATCAGTATCAGCAAGAAACTACAATCCCTCATTAAATCATCCAAGGCTAGTTTCGAAAGAAAAATTGCCAGTGACTCCAAAGATAACCACAAAGCATTCTTTAGCTATGTCAAGAACCTAAGTGGAACTCTCAGATCTGCTCTAAGTTAGTGCAGAATGGTACAAAATACACTGAACCGACTGATATTGCCAACATTCTGGCAGACAGGTTTAGTGCAAACTTCACCCGCCTCTCACCCCCTAAAGGGCCCATAACCATACCAGAAGAATGTAGGGCCCCGTCAATCACCGACACACAGGTTAAAACAGCCCTATCCAAAGCCAAAAACACTGCTTCAATGGGACTGGACGGTGTCCCAGGCTGTGTCTTACAAGAGCTCCAAAATGAACTAACCCCTCATCTAAACACACTGTTTAAACTCAGCCTCTCTACAGGCTACGTACCCACAGAGTGGCGCACAGCAACAGTTATCCCGCTCCACAAAGGTGGAGCCACAATGGACCCCAGGAACTATTGCCCTATAAGCCTGACTAGCCTGGTCTGCAAGGCAATGGAATGCATCATCATGGAACTCATTAACAGAGACATTGGGAACTTCCAAACCTTGGACCCTACCCAGTTTGGCTTTGTTAAGGGCAGATCATGCCTCCTAAACCTGTTGGACTTCTTTGAGACAGTTACCAAGACATTAGATGAGGGAAAGAAGGTCTACACAGCCTACCTAGACCTCGCAAAGGCTTTCAACACCATTCCCAATTCTAGTATTATAGACAAGCTCATCAGCTTGAACATAAACCCCTGCATCAAGAGATGGGTTGCCATGTGGCTCACGGATAGAACCCATATGGTGAGAGTTGCAGGTTCTACATCCGACTCTAAACCGGTTATAAGTGGCGTCCCCCAGGGCTCAGTCCTAGGGCCCCTCCCATTCGGTATATACTTCTCAGAGGTACATGCAAGCACAGGAGGACTATGGCTGACAAAGTTCGCAGACGACTGCAAACTAGGGGCCATAATTGATTCTCTGGCTGATACAGACACCCTCCAGATAGGTCTCACTGAGACATATACCTGGTGTCAAAATCATGTCCTCAAGCAAAATGCCAAAAAGTGCATAGTCATCCCCTTTGGAAAAAACAAAGTACTCGCAAACTACCACATAGGTGGTAGTCCCCTAAATACAGAAAATGTAATAAGGGATCTGGGGACCCAAGTAGATAGTAATCTCTCCTTTGATAATCATATTGCCAAGGTGGTTAGAAAAACCTTCTATGTGGCCCACCTAATCACAAAAGGGTTCGCATCTCTCTATTCATCACTCATTAGACCCATCATAGAATACAACACCCCATTTGGGATGTACCTTACAAGACACCTGCAACAGCTGGAAAGACCACAAAAGTACCTCACCAAGAGGATTACTGGCCTCAAACAGATGCCCTATGCAGCCTGACTCAAGAAACTCCAGCTGTACTCGGTTGCATACCGCTTACTCAGAGGTGATCTCTGCCTGACATACAAGGCCATGTCCAACCCAGAATTGATGGACATGCTCCACCTAAAAAAAAAAACAAATCCCGGAGAGCAACACTCTAGAGATATAAACCTCACCACAACGATAAATAGGACATGCTGGAGGGATAGATTCCTATCCCAGAGACTCCCCATGCTTTGGAACAGGATTCCAATATACATCAGGCAGAGCCCCTCATTAACACTCTTCAAGAGAAACCTTGACGGGTGGATGGGAAACAGAAAATTTACCCCGGGGATCACTGCAGTGACTCTGCTGGACAGTGGAGCAGGGAACTACTGGCTCTGCTGGACAGAGGCACAGGAAACTAATCTAAGGGGGTGGCGAAAGCCAACACATTCTGGCTAGGCTTATAAATGCCCTTGGGAAGATAGCCTAGTATTTACCTATGAACCTATAAAGAGGATAGGTAGAATGGACAGAGAAAGCCAGAGGGCTGCAGGGAGGGAAATCAGGACTGCAGCAGTGACTACACTCGAACAGCTACATTTATGGTAAGTGTAGACAAAGTACAGTTGTGTACACTTACCATAAATGTAGATGTTCGAGTGTATTCACTGCTGCAGTCATTACATTTGGGTAATCTGCTGGCAGGTTGCCCTCAGTCGGCCTGAATTCCAAAGTCTTGGGTCCTGCGTCGGTTGCTGTCTTGACATCAGGTCGTCAGGGGTATAAAACATGCAGTATATATATATATATATATATATATATATATATATATATATATATATATATATATCTATACTTTACATTCATCTACAAGCAAATACACCACATAGGTTGTAGAAGATAGAGAAGGAAAGATAAACTCCACAATGACAGGGGGATGGCGGGAGGGTAACCTGGACTGCAACAGTGAATACACTCGAACATCTACATTTATGGTAAGTGTACACAACCGTTATATGTTCTTCGTGTTTCACTGTTGCAGTCATTACATTTGGGTAGAATCCCAAAGCTATGGTTGGGAGGCTGGAGCTAAACAGCATTTGGTGTGGCTATAATGCCCTGCAGCACTGCAGTGGCAAAGCCTGCCCTGGACTAGAGTAGAGAGGCAAGTGTACACAACTGTTCTATGTTCTTCGTGTTTCACTGTTGCAGTCATTACATTTGGGTAGAATCCCAAAGCTATGGTTGGGAGGCTGGAGCTAAACAGCATTTGGTGCGGCTATAAGGCCCTGCAGCACTGCAGTGGCAAAGCCTGCCCTGGACTAGAGTAGAGAGGCAAATGATAATGCTTTGTAAAGGTGTGAACAGAACTCCAAGTAGCAGCCTCTAGAATGTCTTTGGTTGGTACTCCTCTGTGAAAGGCTCCTGAAGCAGCTGCAGCTCTGGTGGAATGAGACCTAATGCCCTTGGGCACAGGTTTACCATGATATGTAAGTAGCAGAAACGGATGCAGTGGCTTATCCACTTTGAAATTGTCTGCTTTGAAATAGCCTTTCCTTCTGATCCTGCAGCATATGACACTAGTAATTGCTCAGTTTTTCTTAGAGCTTTAGTCCAGCTCAAGTAGAATCTTAGCTGTCTGTGTACATCCAAGGAATGCAGAATTCTCTCTCCTTTGTTCTGCGAATTTGGATAAAAAATTCGGCAGATGAATTGTTTGGTTAAGAGCCACACTGAAAACCACCTTAGGCATAAAAGTAGGATTTGTTCTCAGAGACAACCTGTCTAGGTAAAATATGATAAAAGGTTCTACAGCCTGTAGGGCCTGTAGCTCTGAAACTCTTCTTGCTGAAGTAATTGCTAGTAGCAGAGCTGTTTTCCATGATAAGAACTTTATATCAGCAACTCGAAGGTAGCGGGTATCAGGGGCTACGAAAGTGCCTCACTGAGTACTGGCGACTGGCTTAGGAGAACCTTCGTCATTGATTTTGGATCTCGACTGCCTTTCTCTGTCCTTTTCTTTGCGTTTTTATGTACTCAGGTAGTCAGATTGCTATCTGACAACATTTCTGGGTAGTTAATTCTGTTTCCAAAATACTTTGATGCAAAAATATACCGACGCTTAATAGTGCGTTGGTTAAATCTAGCACAAAACAGACAGCCAGGCACGTTGTGATCAGGGCCTAGGCAAGGAATACAGTATAAATGGAAATCCTTATGAAGTATTTGCTTTCCACAAGTAATACAATTATTAACTTTTTCTGACATCGGTAAAAAGCAAGAAAAAAGTTTCCCCAATGAGGTACTTAGCTTTAGTGAAAACTTCAGTTCTGAAACTCAAACACGAATATTTCAGTAGTCGGCCGACCGGCACTTGCGAAATGCTTCTGCTTTGGGCACCGTGCGGCAAGAAAGACTAAAGAAAATGGTGTCGGCTGCATGTTTTATACCTCTGACGACCTGACGTCATGGAAGAGAAGACAGCAACCGACCCAAGACTTTGGAATTCAGGCCGACCGAGGGCAACCTGCCAGCAGATTACCCAAACGTAATGACTGCAACAGTGAAAGACGAAGAACATCTGTACTATGTTCTTTGTGTTTCACTGTTGCAGTCACCACATTTGGGTTGATTCCCAAAGCTGAGGAAGGGTGGAGGCAGTCAAGAAGTGTTAGGGCTGGCTAGCAGGCCTTGTAAGACTGCAGTATCAAATCCAGCTCTGGATTTAGAAAAATAGGTAAATGGTAATGCTTGGTGAAGATGTGTACAGAACTCCAGGTTGCAGCTTCCAGGATGTCTATGGTAGGGACTCCCCTGAGAAATGCTGTAGAGGTTGAAGTAGCTCTAGTGGAATGAGTTCTGATCCCCAGAGGAGTAGGTTTTCCATGGTGTTTGTAGCAGAAATGGATGCAGTGTGCTATCCATTTGGAAATGGTTTGCTATGAAATGGCCTTGCGTTCTGCTCCTGTAGCAAAGCTGACTAGCAGCTGGTCAGATTTTCTGAAAGGCTAGGTCCTGTCAAGGTAGAACCTGAGCTGCATGTGCACGTCCAAGGAGTGCAGGATCCGTTCCCCTTTATTCTGAGGAATAAGGAAAAAGGTTGGCAAATGGATGGATTGGTTTAAAGCCACACGGGATACCAACTTGGGCATAAAGGAAGGGTTAGTTCTGAGGGAAACCCAGTCAGCATGGAAAATAATGAAGGGCTCCACCGCCATTAGTGGCTGTAACTCGGACACTCTTCTTGTTGAAGTAATAGCTTGAAGTAAGGCTGTTTTCCAAAAGAGGAATTTTAACTCTGCTGAAGTAGCAGGTTCAAAAGGGGGAAGTAGTGTGAGCTTCTCCAGTACAAAGTTAAAGTCCCAGACTGGGGTGGGAGCTCTCCTAGGGGGACTGTTTGATGAGAGGGTGAGAAAAGAGAGGCGGCTCAGTATTATAATTAGCTGAGATGGCAGAGGCATGAATCTTAACGGAAGAGAAGGACAGGCCTCTGTGGAGCAGCTCTGCTAGGTAATCAAGGATTTGAGGAAAGTTGGGCACAGCTGTGTCCTTCCTTGAGACTGACTCCAAGAACAATATCTTTTCCACTTTTCAGAATAGGATTTCCTAGTACTAGGCCTTCTGGCCTTAAGGATGATGTCCAACACCTGTTTGCTGAGGGATGCTGGTGGTGTATTCAGGGGATAAGCCAAGCTGCAAGGTTTAGGGTCTGCAGCTGTGGATGCAAAATCTGTCCCTCTTAATGAGACAGCAGGGAAGGTATCTGATGTAGGTGCCAGGGTGGCACAGCTGTCAGATTGTGTAGGAGTGGGTACCAGTGCTGACTTGGCCATTCTGGTGTAATAAGGATTGCCCTTGGTCTGTCCCGTTTGATCTTGAGTAGTACTTTTGAGAGGAGGGTCAGAGGAGGAAAGGCATAAAGTGAGAGGTTTTCCCATGTAAAGGATAGGGCGTCCACCTTCCAGGCTCTGCTGTGAGGGTTCCTGGTGCTAAATTTGCTCAACTGGTGGTTTTGGGGGTAGACAATAAGGTCCACCTCTGGGTTACAAGTTTGAATGAGTTGGGTTCCAGTTTCCCCTCATGAGAGTCCAGTAGATTTCTGCTCAAGTCGTCTGCCAGTGAATTTTGCTTGCTTGGCAGGAATTGAGCTTGTAGGTGGCACTTGGATGTGCAAGGCTGTGTTCCACAGAGCCATGGCTAACCTGCAGAGTGGGTAAGAATGAGTTCCCCCCTGCGTGTTTATGTTCCACATAACTGTGGTGTTGTCTGTTTTTGTCAGGAGCTGTCCTGGAAGGATAAGGTATTTGAAGACTGTCAGAGCATTCTGTGCAGTTAGCATCTCTTTTTGATTGCTATGCAGGGGAATTTGTTCTGGGCTCCATTTGCCTGCCACGTGAGCCCCCCATGCATAGTCTAATGCATCTGTTGACAGGATTTGGGCGGCGAGGGGTTGGGTGAAAGGAAGTCCCTTGTTGTGGTTGCATGCTTCTGCCCACCAAAGGAACTCTGTCCTTAGACAAGATAAGATAGGAATCACTGTTTCCAGGTCCTAAGAATGTTGACACCAGAGACTTTTTAAGTACCACTGAAGTTTTCTCATATGCAGTCTTGCATATGGAATTAGCAGAATGCATGAGGCCATGAACCTTAGGGCTTGCAGTATTTTCCTTGCAGATAGCTGGGTTTTGTTGGCCATTAGTTTGAAGTAGTTTGTCAAATGGACCTGCTTTTCTGGAGTGAAGAATGCCTTCTGGGAAGTTGTGTTCAAGCTTGCTCCCAGGAATACAATTTGTTGGCTGGGCACCAGTTGTGATTTCTTTTCATGATGGTGTATTCCAGTGAGGTTAGAAGTCTTTTTACAAATGCCAGGTGATGAAGTAGCAATTCCTGACTGCCTGAATCAGGCAATCATCCAAGTATGGGTAGATTTGAATATTTCTCTGCCTGCAGTATGCGATGGCTTGAGCCAGGCATTTTGTGAATACTCTGGGTGCAGTAGATAAGCCAAAGGGAAGTGTAGAGAACTGACAGTGCATAGAGCCTGCCCTGAAATGCAGATATTTCCTGCCAGACTCCCTCATGGGGATATGCAGATAAGCTTCTTTTAAGTCTAGGGTGACTAACCAGGCATCTTTGGCTAGCATAGGAAGAAGCTGTTGCAGTGTAATCATTTTGAATTTTGGGACCACCAGAAAGGTGTTGAGAATTGACAGATCCAAGATAGGGTGCCAACAGCTCTCTTTTCTGGGCACCAGGAACAGTCTGGAGTAGAAACCCTGTCCCCTTTGTTCTACTGGAACAGATTGAATAGCCCTGATATGGAGAAGGGAAAGAACTTGCTTTTGAGCCTTGGTTTGGAGGAAGGTCTGGCATGGCAACCCACTTGGTGTTGGCAGTCAGTGGAAGAAGAATCTGTATCCCTGGGATACAATGTTTAAAACCCATCAGTCCTGAGTAATGGACATCCAGTTTTTTGCATGAAGGGTGAGTTTTCCTCCTAGGGGTGCAAGTACTTGGGCATGGCTGGGAAGGATAAAGTACAGTTGTGTACACTTACCATAAATGTATATGTTCGAGTGTATTCACTGTTGCAGTCATTACATTTGGGTAATCCTGCTGGGAGGTTGCCCTCAGTCGGCCTGAATTCCAAAGTCCTGGGTCCTGTGTCGGCTGCTGTCGTCCCTTCCAGGTCGTCAGGGGTATAAAAGATGCGGCCGACGCCATTTTCTTTAGTTTTTCTTGCCCCAAATGTCAGGTGCCCTCTAAAAGGGTAGCCAAAATTTATTTATATATATATATATATATATATATATATATATATATATATATAAATACATGCACCAATATAAACTTTACCTTCATCTACAAACAAATACACCACATAGGTTGTATAAATCAGAGAATGAAAGATAGGTTCCATCAGAAGAAAAGGGGGATGGTGGGTGGGTAACCTGGACTGCAACAGTGAATACACTCTAACATCTACATTTATGGTAAGTGTACACAACTGTACTATGTTCTTCGTGTTTCACTGTTGGAGTCATTACATTTGGGTAGATTCCCAAAGCTAAGGTTGGGAGGCTGGAGCTAAACAGCATTAGGGGTGACTATGACACGCTGCAGAACTGCAGTGGCAAAGCCTGCCCTGGATTTAGAGTAGAGTGGCAGATGATAGTGCTTTGTAAAGGTGTGCACTGAACTCCAAGTAGCTGCCTCTAAAGTGTCCTTGGTTGGTACTCCTCTGAGAAAGGCTGCTGAAGTGGCTGCAGCTCTGGTGGAATGTGGCCTAATGCCCTTAGGCACTCGCTTTCCATGGTATAAGTAGCAGAAATGAATGCCGTGGCCTATCCATTTTGAAATAGTCTGCTTTGAGATAGCATTTCCTTGTGATCCTGCAGCATATGTCACTAGTAATTGCTCTGTTTTTTTGAAAACTTTGGTTTTGTCCAAGTAGAATCTAAGATGTCTGTGTACATCCAAAGAATGCAGAATTCTTTCCCCCTTGTTCTCTGGATTTGGATAAAAAGTTGGCAGATGAATGGTTTAGTTGAGAGCCACACTGGACACCACTTTAGGCATAAATGTTGGGTTTGTCCTCAGGGAGACCCTGTCCAAATAAAAAATGATAAAAGGTTCCACAGCCATGAGTGCCTGTAGCTCTGAAACACGTCTTGCAGAAGTTATTGCTAGGAGCTGAGCTGTTTTCCAAGACAAAAACTTTAAATCAGCAGTAGCAGCTGGCTCAAAAGGAGGCAGGGTGAGTTTTTCCAAGACATCCCATGTAGGCATTGGTGATCTCCTTGCAGGCCTTAAATTTTTGGCTCCTCTGAGGTACTGTTTTAATAAGGGATGAGAAAAGATTGGTGGCCCTGCATTGTAATGAGCCGAAATGGCAGAGGCATGAATTTTAATAGATGAGAAAGATAGGCCTTTGTCCAGCATCTCAGTTAAGTACTGTAAAATCTGAGGAATATTTGGCACAGCTATATCTGTTCCTTGTGACTGGTTCCAAGTACAGAATCTCTTCCATTTACCACCATAAGACTTTCTAGTACTAGGCCTTCTGCCTTCTAAAATGACATCCATCACAGCTTTGCTGAGAGGTGTGTTTTGTATGACTACATTATCCGCCATGCTGCCAGGTTTAAAGTCCTGAGCTGGCTGTGTAGGATCTGATTGTTTTGCTGGGACAGTAGATGTGGTACTTGTGGTAGGGTCCAAGCTGGGCATTGAGACAAACTCCTTAATACTGGGTACCAATGCTGGTGGGACCAGTCTGGTGCAATCAGTATCATCTTTGGCTTCTCCTGTCTGACCTTTAGGAGTACCTTGGGAAGGAGAGGCAGAGGGGGAAAGGCATACACTGATAGGTTTTTCCAGCTGAAGAATAGGGCGTCCACTTTCCATGCTTGTCTGTGATAAATCCTTGTGCAGAATCTCTGTATTTGGTAGTTGTGAGGGGAGGCAAATAGATCTATGTCCAGGCATCTCCATTTCCTTGTTATCATGCTGAAGGCTTGTGGTTCCAGCTGCCCCTCGTGGGGATCCATGCGGTTTCTGCTTAGTTCATCTGCCAGAGTTTTTTTTCCTTCCTGGCAGGAACTGTGACTGCAGATGTACTTGGTAAGTCAATGCTGTGTCCCACAAAGTCATGGCTAGTGTGCAAAGGGGGTAAGAATGTGTTCCCCCCTGCTTGTTTATATACCACATGACCGTGGTGGTGTCTGTCTTTATCAGTAGTTGTCCTGGTTGAAGAAGGTCCTTGAAGGCTGTCAGGGCATTTTGAACAGCTAGCATCTCTTTTTGATTGATATGTAGATGCATTTCGTTTGAGGTCGATGTTCCCTGAATGCATTTTCCTGCCATGTGGGCCCCCCAGGCATAATCTGACGCATCCAGTGTTAGTGTTTGCCTGGCTAGGGGTAATGTGAATGGCTGTCCCTTGTTTTGGTGACAAGCCTTTGACACCATCAAAACTCCTGTTGCAGGCAGGGAATGAGAGTAATTATAGTTTCTAGGCTGTGCTAATGTTGAGTCCAAACACTTTTTAGGTACCATTGAAGTTTCCTCATATGCAGTCTTGCATATGAAATTAGTAGGATGCAGGATGCCATGAAACCCAAAGCCAGCAGAATTTTTCTTGCAGATAACTGGGCCTTTGTTGCTAACATTTTGAAGTAGGTAGTCAGTTGTCTTTGTTTGTCTGGCGTGAGATAAGCTATCTGGGCAGTTGTATTTAAGCTTGCACTCAGGAATATTATCTCTTGAGAGGGCACTAGTTTTGATTTATTTTCGTTGGCTGTGTATCCTAGGCATGTCAAAAGTTTTTTCACAAACGCAAAGTGCTGGAGAAGAATGTCTTTGTTCTCTGCTTGAATCAGACAGTTGTCCAAGTAATGATATATTTGTATTCCTCTTTGTCTGCAGAATGCAATTACTAGTGCCAGGCACTTTGTAAAGACCCTGGGTGCAGTACATAAGCCAAACGGCAGTGCAGAGAATTGGTAATGCATTGAGCCAGCCTTGAATCTGAGGTATCTTCTGCATATTTGTCTGATTGGGACAAGCAGGTATGTCTCTTTTAGGTCTAAAGTTACAAGCCAAGTGTTCTTGCCCAGTATGGGCAGTAGTTGCTGCAAAGTCAACATTTTGAATTTTGGTATATCCAGGAATGGATTCAGAATAAATAGGTCCAGTATTGGCCTCCAGGCCTTGTCCTTTCTGGGTACCAAGAACAGTCTTGAGTAAAATCCTTGTCCCCGCTCTTGCTCTGGCACTTGCTGAATGGCTCTCATGTCCATGAGGGATGAGACTTGTTTTTGTGCCTCTGCCCATTGATTTTTTGACAGATCTGGCCAGCCGTTTGTCTTTGGCAGGGTATGGAAATGGAACTTATAGCCTTGTGAAACGATATTTAGAACCCACTTGTCCTGGGTTATAATGTGCCAATTTTGAGAAAAAAAGTGCTAATTTTCCCCCTAAGGGTGCAGGCAGGGGGGAGTCATTGGGACTGTTTCCTGTAAGGTTGTGATTTGTCTTCTCCCATTGCTTTGACCTGTATGAACCCTGAGCCTGGGTTCTGCCTCTAGGGCTCCTGGGTCTACCCCTTTGAGGTCAGTCTGACACTGGAAAGGACCAATTCTTTGTTGGCCAGTGTCTACTAAACTTAAGTGGCTGTACTTGTAAGAAATCTTTGACCGTTTGCATAGATTTAGCCTTGTCCTCCATTTTCTTTAACACCTCTTCTGCCTTAACACCAAACAAAGAATCATGCTGTAAAGGTGCATCTAATAATTTAACTTTAACATGATCTGTCAGATTTTGTTCCTTTAGCCAAGCATGCCTTCTAATTACAGAACCAGTAACTGCGGCCCTGCAGGAGGCCTCTAAAGAATCAAAACCACATTGCAAAGTATGCGTTCCACCTTGTTCAGCTGCATGCAATATATCCTGCATTTCTTCATTTTCAGCACATTCAGAATTTAACATTTTCTGTTTAAGCAATGCCATGACATGTTGCTGTTATTTGAGCATATGAAACTGACAGTTTAAGGCCCTTATAGCCAAGGTGGCAGATGTGAAAACCTTTTTCCCCATCTATCCAGTGCTCTAGATTTCCTATCAGAAGGGGTAGGGTTTTTTGCAGCGGAAGCCTTAACAACCTTGGGACCCTGAGAAATAGTTTCCAGGTCTGCAGCAGGGTTTTTAAAAAGGAATTTATGTGGGACAGGTACCCTGTAATATCTGTCAGGCTTAACAGAAGCTGGAGGCAAGGAGTCGGGGTAGGGCTTGACTCCGAAAACACATCATCTACAATGTCTAACACAGGAGGGATGGCTAGTGGCTTGCGCTGAGGTAGTAACAGGAAATCCCTGAGCTTCTTCTTAGACTCCGAAAAATCTTGGCTCTCCCAGTGGAAATGCTCCCTCATGGTATGTAAGGTTTCTCCAAAAGAATAATCCTCAGGAGGAGAAGCTGAAAGTACAGTTTTGTACCTACCATAAATGTAGATGTTTGAGTGTCTTCACTGCTGCATTCATTACACTTGGGTTATCCTGCCATCAGGCGGTCCTGCAGTTGGCCAGAGTTCCAAAGTCTTGGTCCGGCGTTGGTTGCTGTCACCTCCTCCCTGACGTCATTGCGTCAGGGGTATATAAGAAGCAGCCGATGCCATTTTCTTCACTATTTCTTGCCCTAGATGTCAGGTGCCCCCAAAAAGATAGGCAATACAAATTGCTTACAAAACATACAATAAGGTAAAAACAAAACCTTCAGTAACCAGCAAATACACCACATAGGTAGTATAGTGTAGAAAGTTATAGATATGACCCAGCTAAGAAAGGGGATGGTGGGTGGGTAACCAGGACAGCAGCAGTGAAGACACTCGAACATCTACATTTATGGTAGGTACAAAACTGTACTATGTTCATCGTGCTTCACTGCTGCAGTCATTACACTTGGGTTGAATCCCAAAGCTGAGTCTGGGTGGCTGGTTCTATAGAGGATTTGGTGTGGCTATGAGGCCTTGCAGCACTGCAGTGGCAAAGCCAGCTCTGGATCTAGAGTAAAGTGGCAAGTGGTAATGCTTGGTAAAGGTGTGCACTGAACTCCAAGTTGCAGCTTCCAAAATGTCTTTGGTAGGTACTCCTCTAAGGTAGGCAGTAGAAGTAGCAGTTGCCCTGGTGGAATGTGGTCTAATGTTAGATGGTACAGGTTTCCCATGCTGTGTGTAGCAGAACAGGATACAGTGTCCTATCCACTTTGGAATGGTCTGCTTTGAAATAGCCTTTCCCTGTGATCCTGCAGCATAAGATACAAACAATTGTTCAGTTTTTCTGAAAGCTTTTGTTTTGTCCAAGCAGAAGCATAATTGCCTGTGTATGTCCAAAGAATGTAGAAGTCTCTCCCCTTTATTCTGGGGATTTGGATAAAATGTTGGCAAGTGAATAGTTTGGTTAAGAGCCACACTGGATACCACCTTAGGCATAAAGGAAGGGTTTGTTCTTAAGGAAACTCTGTCTTGGTGGAAAATGATGAAAGGCTCCACTGCCATTAGTGCCTGTAGTTCTGAGACCCTTCGTGCTGAGGTTATTGCCAGAAGCAGTGCAGTTTTCCAAGATATATATTTTAATTCTGCTGAACTGGCCAGCTTAAAAGGAGGTAAAGTGAGTTTTTCCAAGACAAAACTGAGGTCCCAAGTAGGTGTTGGTGCTCTCTGGGGCGGTCTTATGTTTTTAGCCCCTCTGAGGTACTGCTTTAGCAATGGATGAGAGAAAATAGGAGGATCTGTGTTGTAATGAGCCGAGATGGCAGAAGCGTGGATCTTAATGGATGAGAAGGATAGTCCTTTGTCCAGCTCAGTTAAATATTGTAGTACCTGAGGAATGTTAGGGACAAGAGGGTCAAGGCTTTGAGCCTGGTTCCAGGCACAGAATCTCTTCCACTTTTCTGAATAAGACATCCTGGTGCTAGGCCTCCTGGCCTCCAAAATGACATCCATGACAGCTTTAGAGAGAGGTGTTGTCTGTGTGGCTAATGAATCTGTCATGCAGCCAGGTTTAAGGTTTTGAGCTGACTGTGCAGGATTGGATTGTTTTATTGAGTCAGAAGGTGTGGAATTTGAGGCAAAATCCAAGGTGGGTCTGGAGCTAAGTTCTTTAAGATTGGGTACCAGTGCTGACGTGGCCAGTCTGGAGCAATCAGAATCATCTGTGGTTTTTCTTGTCTGGCTTTTAGGAGTACCTTTAAAAGGAGAGGCAGAGGTGGGAAGGCATAAACGTTTAGGCTTTTCCAGCTGAACGAAAGAGCATCCACTTTCCATGCTTGTGTGTGATAAATCTTTGTGCAGAATTTTTGAAGTTGGCAATTCAGTGGGGAGGCAAAAAGATCCATGTCTGGGCACCCCCATTTTTGCATTATCATGCTGAAGACTTGTGGATTTAATTTCCACTCGTGAGGATCCATGATGTTTCTGCTTAAGTCGTCTGCCAGAGTATTTTTCTTTCCTGGCAGGAATTGTGCTTGCAGATGAACTTGATAAGTTAGAGACGTGTTCCACAAGGTCATAGCTTGTCTGCATAGGGGGTAAGAATGAGTACCCCCTTGCTTATTTATGTACCACACTACTGTGGTGTTGTCTGTCTTTAATAATAATTGTCCTGGATGCAGAAGGTCCTTGAAAGCTGTTAAGGCATTTTGTACAGCCAACATCTCTTTTTGTTTGATGTGACGATGCATTTGGTCTGTGGTCCATTTGCCCTGAATACATTTTCCTGCCACGTGTGCTCCCCAGGCGTAATCCGAAGCATCTGTGGGAAGAGTGAAAAGCTGACCCTTGCTGAGGTGACATGCCTGTGCCCACCATTGAAACTCCTGTTGTAGGCAGGGAATTAGTGGTATTACTGTTTCCAAGCTGTGAGAGTGTTGAGTCCAAACACTTTTTAGGTACCATTGTAATTTCCTCATATGCAGTCTGGCATATGGAATTAGCAGTATGCAGGATGCCATGAATCCCAAGGCCTGCAGAATTTTTCTTGCAGGGAGTTGGGACTTTTTTGCCATCAATTGAAAATACTGAGTCAGTTGTCCTTGTTTGTCTGGCGTGAGATAAGCCATCTGGGCCATTGTATTTAAGCTAGCATCCAGGAATATTATCTCTTGTGAGGGCACTAGTTTTGACTTCTTTTCATTTACTGTGTACCCTAGGCAACTTAACAACTTTTTTACAAATGCCAGATGCTTTAGAAAAATGTCCTTGCTCTCCGCTTGAATCAGGAAGTCGTCCAGGTATGGACATATTTGAATTCCTTTTTGTCTGCAAAATGCAATTACTGGTGCCAGGCACTTTGTGAAGACCCTGGGTGCAGTAGATAAGCCAAAGGGCAGTGCAGAGAATTGGTAGTGCATTGAACCAGCTATGAATCTGAGGTATCGTCTGCAATTTTGTCTGATAGGGGCATGCAGGTATGCCTCTTTGAAGTCCAAAGTAACAAGCCAAGCTTTCTTGCCCAACATGGGAAGGAGCTGCTGTAGTGTCAACATTTTGAATTTCGGAACATCCAGGTAAGTATTTAGAGTAGACAGGTCTAGTATGGGTCTCCAGGCTTTGTCCTTTCTGGGGACCAGGAAGAGTCTTGAGTAAAATCCTTGTCCTTGTTCCTGCTGTAGCAGTTTTTGAATAGCTCTCATGTCCATGAGGGCTGAAATTTGTTTTTGAGCCTCTGCCCATTGATTTTGTGGCAGGTCTGGCATTCCTTTTAGCCTTGGTAAAGTGTGAAAGCGGAACCCTTAACCTTGAGACACAATATTCAGCACCCATTTGTCTTGGGTGATTGCTTGCCAGTTTTGTGAAAAAAGTGCTAGTTTTCCCCCTTAAGGGAGCTGCCAAAAGGGAAGAGTTTGGCATTGGAAGGGGGAAGTCATTGGGACTGTTTCCTGTAAGGTTGTGACTTGTCCTCACCTCCTTTAGGGGTTGAAGCACCCCACTGTTGTGGTCTGTAAGAGCCTTGGGGCTGAGATCTGCCTCTTGGGCGTCTGTATCTGCCTCTTTGTGGCCTGTCTGACACTGGAAATGACCAATTTTTAGTAGGCCAATTCCTGCTAAATCGAAGTGGCTGTACCTGTAAGAAATCCGTAACTGTTTGCATAGATTTTGCCTTATCCTCCATTTTCTTTAATACCTCTTCTGCCTTAACACCAAATAAAATATCTTGCTGTAAAGGAGGATCCAATAATTTTGCCTTAACATGATCTGGTAAACTTTGTTCTTTTAACCAAGCATGCCTTCGAATCACAGATCCCGTAACTGCTGCTCTACAAGAAGCTTCTAATGAATCAAAACCACATTGCAAAGTATGCTTTCCCACTTGTTCAGCTGCATGCAATAAATCCTGCATTTCCTTATAATCAGGTTGGTCTGCACTTGTACTCATTTTCTGTTTTAACTGAGGCAGTAAATACTGTTGATATTTAAGCATGTGAAACTGGCAATTTAAAGCCCTCACTGCTAAAGATGCAGAGGTGTAAACTTTCTTCCCCCATCTGTCTAATGCTCTAGAATCCCTGTCCGAGGGAACTGGATTTTTAGCCATGGAGGCCTTTACCCCTTTGGGACCCTGGGAAATAGATTCTGGGTCAGCAGCAGGGTTTTTATAAAGAAATTTGTGAGAGTCAGGGACTCTGTAGTACCTGTCTGGCTTGACTGGAGCAGGGGGTAAAGAATCAGGATTTAAACTGGATTTAGAGAACACATCATCCACAATATCCAACACTGGCGGAACAGCAAGGGGCCTGAACTGAGGCAATAAAAGAAAGTCTCTGAGCCTTTTCTTGGATTCTGAGTAATCCTGGCCCTCCCAATGGAAATGCTCCCTCATGGTAAGTAAAGTTTCCCCAAAAGAGTAATCCTCAGGAAGAGAGGCTGAAGGAATTGATTCTTCAGTTTCAGAGTCCTCATAGGGGGGTAAAGAGTATCCCTGGTCTGAAGAGGAATCAGAATATATAGAAACCTGGTCAGAGGAATCATAGTCTGTATCCGGCCTACGCCTTTTATCAGGAGGGGGAGGGGGATGGGAACCCCTGATCAGAGTAATTAAGTCTTCAGCCATTTGAGCATCTGCTTTTTAGGCATGAAGGCCTGTCCAGGTGAATGCTGTACTTGCCTCTTTGCCTTTAATGTAGTTTTAGACTTGGCTGTAGTTGCAATGGTAAGTTGAGAAAGTCTGAAAACACCCTCAGAAGCCGATGCCTGCTCAGCAGCTCTGGACCCATCTTAGTTTCATAGTTTCATAGTATAGTACTAGGCTATCTGCCCTGGGGCATTTGTAAGCCTAGCCATAGTGATGTGGCTTTTGCCACCCCATGAAATGGTACAAAAATGTACAGATAAAATCTAGAATACTGTGCCTCTGTCTAGTAGTGACACAGTGAAGGTCCCCTTATATAATAGAATTAGTTTACTGTGCCTCTGTCTAGCAGTGACACAGATGTGACCCCTGGGGTAAACTTACGATCTCCCATCCACTCATCAAGATTTCTCTTAAAGAGATTCAGTGAGGGTTCTGCCTAATACGAACTGGGATCCTGTTCCAAAGCATGGGAAGCCTCTGGATTATGAATCTATCCCTCCAGCATGTCCTATTCATACTTGTGCCGAGGTTTAAGTCTTTAGCTCTCGTGGTCTTGATGGATTTGGATTTTGTGAGGTGGAGCATGTCCATCAGATCTTGATTGGACATAGCCTTGTATGTCAGGCAGAGATCACCTCTAAGCAGGCGGTATGCTACTGAATAGAGCTGAAGTTTCTTTAGTCTGGCAGAATAAGACATATGTTGGAGACCCTTGATCCTTTTTGTGAGGTACTTTTGTGGTCTCTCCAGCTGTTGCAAGTGCCGGGTGAGGTACATACCAAATGGGGCATTCTACTCAATCATGGGTCTGATGAGGGAGGAATATAGGGGTACAATGACATCCTTGGATCTGGATGTGAAACCCTTCATGATGAGGTGTGCAAGGTAGAATGTTTTTCTAACCACTTTGGCAACGTGGGTGTCAAATGAGAGGTCGCTGTCTACTTGGGTCCCTAGGTCTCTGATTACTTTTTCCGTACTCAGTGGGTTGCTGTCTATGTGATAATTTGTGGGTACTTTGTTTTTCCAAAAGGGATAACTATACATTTTTTGGCATTTAGTTTAAGGCCGTGACTACGGCACCAGTTGTCCATTTCAGTGAGGCCTTTTTGTAGGATGTGTGTATCTGCTGGTGTATCGACTATGGCACCTAGTTTGCAGTCATCTGTGAACTTTGTCAGCTACAGCCCTCCCATGTTTGCTTTAACATCTGAGAAATAAATGCCGAACAAGAGGGGTCCCAGGACAGATCCCTGTGGGACACCACTTGTGACTGGCTTTGAGTCTGACATTGCTCCAGCGATTTTAACTTTATGGGTTCTGTCCTTTAGCCAGTTTGCAACCCATCTAGTGACATAAGGGTTTACTTTTAAGCTGTTTAGCTTATCTATGATGCCTGAGTGGGGTATTGTGTCGAAGGCCTTAGCCAAGTCCAGGTATGCTGTATGGACTGCTTTGCCCTCATCAATGGTTCTAGTGACTGTTTCGAAAAAGTCAACCAGGTTCAAAAGGCAGGATCTGCCCTTTACAAAGCCGACCTGGGTGGCGTCAAGCGTGTGTAGGTCCCCTATGTCTCTGTTTATGAGTTCCATAATGATTCTTTCCATAGCTTTGCAGACCAGGCTAGTCAAGCTTATGGGGCGGTAGAGGCACCCCCCTTGTGGAGTGGGACCACTGTTGCTGTACGCCAGTGTTCAGGTACATATCCCGAAGTAAAGCTAAGATTAAATAGCATTTTTATGTGTGGGTTTAGCTCCCCTTGGAGTTCACGTAACACGCACCCCGGGATACCGTCAGGTCCCATTGATGCTGTGTTTTTTACTTTGTTTAGGGCGGTTCTCACTTGGACATCTGAGATGACAGGGAGATTACATTCAGCTGGGATAAGTATTTCTTCTTTTGGGGGTGAAGGAGGCGAGAAATTTGCACTGAACCTATCAGCCAGAATGTTAGCAATATCTGTGGGTTCAGTGTATTTTTTGTTGTTGTGAACCAACTCTGAGCATATCTGAGGGTTTCCAGGGTTTCTAACATAGCTGAAGAAGGCTTTGTGGTTATCTTTAGTGTCCTTAGCGATTTTTCTCTCAAAGTTTGCCTTGGATGCTTTTATGAGACAACGTAGTTTTCTGCTAATGTTGATCAGAGATATCTTCCCTTCATGGGATTTCGCTCTGACGTGCAGTAGCTTCCTTCTTTTGTTATACAATTTGTTTATGGCTGAGGTCCACCAGACAGGATGCTTACATTTGGTGGAGAGGGACTTGGATTTGTTTGGGATTGCACGATCCATGCATTCTTGGAGATTTCCACAGAAAGCATTTGTGAAGGATTCAGCATTGTGGGAGGTGGTATCCACTGGCACAGTGGGCTTAAAGGATACCATCTCAGTCTTAAGAAGAGTGAAGTCTGCTTTTGAGAAGTTTTTCACTGTGGTCTTTTGTGCTGGGGGTGGAGGTGGGATATGTATATCCAGGGTGATTAGTTTGTGGTCAGATCTCACTAGTGAGGGGTATACTTCTGGTGTGGAGCATTTTGTCCCCATGTTTGTGATGATCAGGTCTAGTATATTATCTCCCCTAGTGGGAGAGGTGACTAGTTGTTCCAGTGCATTTGAATTTATGAATTCCAGGAACCTTTGGACTAGGGTATTAGGGCTAGAACAATGTACCCAATCTATGTTTGGGTAGTTGAAGTCTCCCAGTATGATGGTATTTTGTGATACATTCATATCCTCCAATGTCTTCAGGAAGGCTGAGTGGGGTTCTTGAGATTGGGAGGGTGGTCTGTAACATGCTACCAGTTGTATAGCAGTTTTGCCTATGGTTAGTTGCACCTGTATGGTCTCTGATGCTTCATGTGTTGCTACTAACCTGGAGATGTGGGTGTCCTTTATGAATATGGACACTCCCTTTGTGGTTCGGCCCGGGTTTTGGGGCCGAAAAGCATGATACGAGGTATAGCCTTGGTAGTGCTGGGGTGCTCTCAGGAGCCTTGAACCAGGTTTCAGTTACTGCACAGACGTCGATGTTCTCCATGCTGAGGAGTGCATCAAGTGCCTGCATCTTGAGATTTAGACTTCTGGCGTTGAGCAGCATTACCCTTAGTTTTTTTCCATTTTTGTTTTCTAAGGAGGTGGGTTTGTCTTTTGAGCCTTGCCTAAAAAAGGCACTATGGGAGTGGCAAGAGCCTTAGCCAATATCCGGAAGCCCAGTGGTGACAGGTGTAAACCATCCCTTGCGAAGCAGCGTGGCTTGTCCAACATATCATCCTAGGCAGACAGACATTGGATCCCCTTAGAATGACACCAGTACTTGAGCCAATTGTTAAAGCTGATCATCTTGTCTTTGTATTGTGGTATCATTCTTGGTGAGGGCAAGATGCTGCTCAGGGTCAGGGTCATACCAGCCTGGGCTACATAACTGGAGAGCTCCTCTATGTCTCTTTTCATGTAGTCCAGGGAGTGCCTCAGGTCATTCACACCAGCATGGACAATGAAGGAGTCATATTTGTACTTGCTTTGGAGTGACCTGAGTGCGTGTGTATGTGGATCCTAGCTCCCGATAGACAGCTCACAGTCACCTTCTCCTTGTTCAGCCTGGTCAGTGGGACATCAGTGTGTCTGACTATGGAGTCACCTATTACTAGTGTATCAGGCAAGGTGTTTGGCCTTAAGGGCTGCGATTGGTTGACGCACTGATTTATTGAAGTATGTGTTGCATGTGTTTTGTTTTGAGGTGGTGGATTTTTGGATGTCTGCTTTGGGAGCCTCTGTTGTTTTGGGGTAAGTTTTTTATTAGAGCCTCCGAGTATGTCTTTGTGTTTTTGTGTGTTTGGTTTGCAGTTGTGGTAGGTCTATGTGGGACTGGGATTTTGTGTGTGTGATTGCCATCTCCTCCTGTCTGGTCATGCCAGCCCTGAGTTGAGAGAGTTCAGCCTCCAGTTTGGCTATATAGTTGCATCTCTCACATGTAATTGTGTTTGTTGGGAGGAGGAGAGGGTTGTCTGTGTACATGAGACAATTGTAGCATTGTCTCAAGATGCCCAGATTGACCAGCTGAACTGGAGACAACGCCAGTAATCTACCACTCGACGTGCTAGAACAGTATAAGGGAGTGGTATTCCTTTAAGGGAAGTGGGTATTCACAGGGGTGGTAAGTAGATGTAGTGCTTTACTTAGTACGAGAGTGCTTATTTAGTAGAGAAGTATTGAGAACAAGTGCTAGGCTTATAATACAGTGAGTATTCTGGTTGTACTCCTTAAGGGAAAATTTGAAGAGCAGACTTGGCGGAGCCAGAAAATGTTTAACCTTGTTTAACCGTATGCGCACGACTACCCAAAGCCGTGCAAACGCGGATTTTAAACAGTGAACTACTAAAGAGCTAGGAATGGTCCCAAACAACCAATTACTACAGCTTCTTGTGCTGAGGTCACTTCCCCCAAGGACAGGTAGGCTGCTCAAGGCTCCCCACTCCCACTGGTGAGCAAAGAAACTTCCTTCTATCCAAGTAAGGTAATGGACAACACAGGAACTACACCACAGCCCAGAATACAGCAATGCCTGTAAACTGGTCTGAGCTAGTCGAGGAAGGCGGGAAAACAAGGATTTTTTTTTGTTTTTTTTGGTAGAAACACACAGAAAATGCAGAGACAGTGATAAATTAGTTACACAGGCTAGCACACTTTAGTGGGCAGCCTCCAGAGTTAAATTAAACAAACAAACAAGCAAACTTTCGATCAAATTCGACTAAATGTAACTTTAAGTGCAGATTTTAAAATAAATGCAGCAATCAGTTAAAAACAGTTCAGGCTAGTTCAAAGTAAGCTACAGAAGCTATTTCCAGTGAAAAAAAAGCAAAGATACTTAAATCCAGAAGGTAGTCGCTTTTTCGAGTTCCTTGCTGCTAGGATCACTCTGTAAACCCACATGGAGCTTGTCTGAGCAGTATAGCCAGAAATAAACGCCCAGAGGCGGATTTTAAACAGTGAACTACAAAAGAGCTAGGAATGGTCCCAAACAACCAATTACTACAGCTTCTTGTGCTGAGGTCACTTCCCCCAAGGACAGGTAGGCTGCTCAAGGCTCCCCACTCCCACTGGTGAGCAAAGAAACTTCCTTCTATCCAAGTAAGGTAATGGACAACACAGGAACTACACCACAGCCCAGAATACAGCAATGCCTGTAAACTGGTCTAAGCTAGTCGAGGAAGGCGGGAAAACAAGGATTATTTTTTTGTTTTTATGTTCCATCTGAAGGGTTAGTCTCCGTAGGCCCAACACCTTGAGTATCCAGAGGCCTAGGCACCTCCACGTGGGAGTCGGTCGCGGCCTGTGGCTCTGAGGTAGCAGGTGTCAGGGGCTGCGAAAGTGCCTCACTGAGAACCGGCGAACCGACGACTAGCCTAGAAGAGGCTTCGTCGTCAGTTTTGGGCCTCGGATGCCTGTCCTTAGCCTTATCTTTGCATTTTTTGTGAATTCCAGTCATCAGTTGTTCCAACGGAATGGTATAATTAAACCTTCGGCCAAAGTAATGGCGAGCAAAAACAAACTGACGTTTAATAGTGCGTTTGTTAAATCTAGCACAAAACCGACAACTAGTGACGTCGTGATCTGGGCCTAGGCATGGAATACAGTAAGAATGAAAATCCTTATGAGGTATTTGCTTCCCACAAGAAATACAATTATTAACTTTTACTGACATCGGTCTGAGGCAAGAAAAGGTTTCCCCAATGGGGTACTTAGCTTTATTGAAGACTTCGGTTCTGAAAATCAAATTTGATATCTCAGGAGTCAGCCGAGTGGCACTTGCGAACTGCTTTTGCTTTGGGCACCGCGCGGCAAGAAATACTGAAGAAAATGCCATTGGCTGCTTCTTATATACCCCTGACGCAATGACATCAGAGAGGAGGCGACAGCAACCGACATTGGACCAAAACTTTGGAACTCTGGCCGACTGCGGGACCGCCTGACGGCAGGATAACCCAAGTGTAATGACTGCATCAGTGAAACACGATGAACATGGCATGGATTCTTCAGCATCAGAATCCTCATAGGGGGGAAAAGAATATTCCTGATCAGAAGATGAATCAGAAGAAATGGAAACCTGATCTGAAGATTCATAGTCAGTCTCTTGCCTAGGCTTTTTATCAGGAGGGGATGGGAAGCCCTGATCAAGGTAATCAAGTTTTCGGCCATTTTGAGCATTTGTTTTTTAGGCACGGAGGCCTGTCCACGTGGCTCTTGAGGCTGCTTCGTCTTTGAAGGTGCTTTACTCTTTGCCTTTGAAGTCGGTTTAATGTATAGGTGTTTGGGTCTGAATACACCCTCAGAAGCTGGTGCCTGCTCAGCGGCTCCGGACCCATCTGAAGGATTAACTTCAGAGACTCCAATACTTTGAGTTTCCAGCGGCATGGCCGACTCCACGTGGGAGTTGGTAGCAACCTGCAACTCTAAAGTAGCAGTTGTCAGGGGCTGTGAAAGCACCTGAGAACCAGCGAACCGGCGACTGGCTTAGGAGAAGCCTCGTCGTCGGTTTTGGACCTTGGCTGCCTTTCTTTTTCTTTGCGTTTTTTGTGAAGTCCAGTAATCGGATGGTTTTCCGACGACATTTCTGGATAATTAAATCTGCGCCCAAAGTAATTTAAACCAAAATCATACCGATGCTTAATAGTGCATTGGTTAAATCTAGCACAAAACCGACAACCCAGAAAATTATGATCAGGGCCTAGGCAAGGAATACAGTAAGAATGAAAGTCCTTATGAGGTATTTGCTTCCCACAAGAACTACAATTATTAACTTTTTCTGACATCGGTTCTGGAGCAAGAAAAAAGTTTCCCCAATGGGGTACTTAGCTTTATGGAAGACTTCGGATTTGAAATTCGAACTCGAAAATCTCAGGAGTCGGCCGACTGGCACTTGCCAACTGCTTCTGCTTCAGGCACCGCGCGGCAAGAAAGACTAAAGAAAATGGCGTCGGCCGCATCTTTTATACCCCTGACGACCTGACGTCAGGGAACGGGTGACAGCAGCCGACACAGGACCGAGGACTTTGGAATTCAGGCTGAGGGCAACCTGCCAGCAGGATTACCCAAATGTAATGACTGCAACAGTGAAACACGAAGAAAGTACAGTTTTGTACCTACCATAAATGTAGATGTCCGATAGACATGCAACTGCAGTCATAACATATAGGTTGTCCTGCCTCAGGCAGCCCTCGGTCGGCCGGATTCCAAAGTCTGGGTCCGACGTCGGCTGATGTCGCATTTCCCTCCGATGTCAGAGCGGCTGGAGTACATAAGCATCAGCCGACGCCATTTTCTTCAGTGTTTCTTGCCCCAGATGGCAGGTGCCCTCCAAGGAAGGCTGTAATCAAATTTGGAAGACAAAAACAGGATTCCAGACAAATAAATGAGCAATAAAACAAATACACCATAACAGATATCCCCAGCTAAGAGAAACAGGGATAGGAGTGGACCCTAGGCATAGAGGGGTATGGAGGGAGGGAAAATCCGACTGCAGTTGCATGTCTATCGGACATCTATATTTATGGTAGGTACAAAACTGTACTATGTCCTTCAAGAATGCAACTGCAGTCATAACATATGGGTAGAATACCATAGCTTAGCTGGGGAGGAGGAATGCTCTAGGAAAAGATGGTGTGGCAATCAAACCCTGCAGGACTGCCAAGCAAAGCCTGCTCTGGATCTGGAGTATAGAGGAGATTGTAGTGTTTGGAGAATGTATGCACGGAGCTCCATGTAGCAGCTTCTAGAATGTCCTTAGTAGGCACCCCTCTTAAGAATGCTGTAGAGGTGGCTGTAGCTCTGGTGGAATGTGGTCTGACATTGGCTGGAACAGTCTTTCCATGAAAGGAATAACAGAATCTGATGCAATGTCCAATCCATTTTGAAATAGTCTGTTTTGAAATTGCTTTTCCTTGGACTGCAGGGGCGTAAGCTACAAAAGTTGTTCAGACTTCCTACTGGCCTTGGTTCTGTCCAGGTAGTATCAAAGTTGTCTGTGAATGTCCAAGGTATGTAACAGTCTTTCCCCTTATTCTCAGGATTGGGGAAGAAAGCAGGCAGATGAATAGCTTGATTTAAAGAAACCCTAGATACCACCTTTGGCATAAAAGTAGGGTTGGTCCTTAATGAAACCCTGTCTCTGTGAAAAATTATGAACGGTGGTATTGCCATTAGGGCCTGTAGTTCAAAAACCCTTCTTGCTGAGGTAATTGCCAACAGGAAAGCTGTCTTCCATGAGAGAAATTGCAAGTCAACTGAAGCTGCTGGCTCAAATGGAGGTAGAGTCAGTTTTTCTAGGACAAAATTGAGGTCCCAGGCTGGCACTGGGGCCTTTCTTGGTGGCTTAATGTTCTTGAGTCCCCTGAGGAATTGCCTTAGCAAAGGGTGTGAAAAGACAGGAGGATCAGTGTTATATCTAGCTGAAATAGCTGATGCATGTATCTTTATGGAAGAATATGAGAGGCCGTTCTTTAGCATATCTGCCAAATATTCCAAGATGAGTGGGATGTTCAACAATGATGCATCATGTCCCTTGCTGGTATTCCAATTGCTGAATCTCTTCCATTTTGCTAAGTAAACCTTTCTGGTGGATGGTCTTCGAGCCTCTGTTAGTATCCGCTGAACTTCCTTGGAGAGAGATAGGTTGAGGTTATTTATGGGATCACCCAGGCTGTTAGCTGCAGTGTTTGAAGGTTTGGATGCACTGTTTTGAAATTGCGTTGAGTCAAAAGTAGAGGCCATTGGGGAAGGGCCCACCTCCTGGTGTGACATATGCTCCGTAGTAGTGGGTACCAGTGTTGTCTTGGCCAGTCCGGAGCTATTATGATTCCCTTGGGTCTCTGCTTTGATCTTTAGTAATACTGAGGTCATCAGTGGCAGAGGTGGGAATGCATAGATTGTTAGGAAGTTCCAGTTGAATGAGAGAGCATCTATTTTCCAAGCTTTTGGATGGTATGTCCTTGTGCAGAATTTTTGTAGATGATGGTTGAGGTGAGAGGCAAATAGGTCTACTTCTGGCCTGCCCCATGTCGAAGTGAGTTGTGTGAAGATCTTCGGATATAACCTCCACTCGTGTGGATCTGTGAAATTCCTGCTTAGTCTGTCCGCCAACACATTGTCTTTGCCTGGAACAAACTGGGATTGTAACTGGATGTTTAGGCTCAGTAATTTTTCCCAAAGATGCATTGTCAGTCTGCAAAGGGGGTAAGAGTGGGTGCCCCCTTGCTTGTTTATATACCACATCACAGTGGTGTTGTCTGTCTGTATCAGTAAATGGCCTTGCTGAAGTTGGTGTTGAAAGGCCTCGATGGCATGCATTACTGCCAGCATTTCCTTTTGGTTTATATGCAGATGTGTTTCCTTTGGAGACCATTGTCCTTGTATATACCTGCCTTCCATGTGTGCCCCCCATCCAAGGTCTGAGGCATCTGTGGTCATGGTCTGTGTTATCTGTGGTTTTTTGAATGACATACCTGTGTTTGCCTGGCTCACCGAGGCCCACCATAGGAATTCCTTTTGTGGGCATGGAATGAGCGGTATGGTTGTCTCCAAGTTGTTGCTGTGCTGAGACCAAATGCTTTTTAGGTACCATTGAAGCTTTCTCATGTGTAGTCTTGCTAATGGAACCAGGAGAATGCAGGATGCCATGTAACCCAGGGCCTGTAGGAATCTCCTTGCAGTCATCTGGGTGAGTTTTGCTAAACCTTTGAAGTAATGAGTTAACTTCTCTTGCTTGTCTTCTGTCAGGTAAGCCATTTGAGAGGCTGTGTCTAATTTGGCTCCTAAGAAGATTATTTGCTGGGATGGCTGCAGTCTTGACTTTTGGAAGTTGACTGTGTATCCCAGAGCTTGAAGTAATCGTATGACATAGTCCAAGTTTTTGTCAACATCAATTTGTCGTCCGCTTGTATGAGGCAGTCGTCCAGGTACGGGTAAATTTGTATCCCTGGAGCCTGCAATGAGCAATTACTGAAGCCAGGCATTTTGTGAATACTCTGGGCACAGTAGATAAGCCAAATGGCAATGCTGAGAACTGATAATGCTCTGGCCCTGCAAGAAATCTGAGGTATCTTCTGCAGCTGTGTCTGATAGGGACATGCAGGTATGCCTCCTTGAGGTCCAGAGTAATCAGCCAAGACCCCTTGCCCAGAATGGGAAGGAGTTGCTGTAGAGTCAGCATTTTGAACTTTGGTACTATGAGAAAGGTGTTTAATGCGGACAAATCTAGTATTGGTCTCCATTGAGATTCTTTTCTTGGAACAAGGAACAGTCTTGAGTAAAACCCCTGGCCTTGTTCTTGTTGTGGAACTCTTTCTATTGCTTTCATCCAAGTCAGCAGAGAGATTTGCTTGATAGCCTCTGCCCTCTGGTTTTGTGGTAGGTTTGGCATGCCTTGTTTTCTTGGCAAGGTATGAAAATGGAACCTGTAGCCTCGGTCTATAATGTCCAAAATCCATTTGTCCTTTGTCAGTCTGTACCAATTTTCTGCAAACAGAGATAATTTCCCGCCCAAGGGGGCTTCTATTTGTTCCCTGGTAGGCGGAAGTAGAGGAAAGTCATTGAGATTGTGGCTGTGGGGCAGGTGAAACCCCTGCGTCACTTCTTTGGTTTCCTGGCTGCCATTGTCGTTCCCTGTAAGGACCTCTGTATTGGCCTCTTCCTCGGCCACATCTGTTTTTACCCCTTTGAAACTTTTCTGGATTAGGAAAGGACCAGATTTTGAAGGCCAATTCCTACTGAATCTGGGGGGTTGAACCTGGAGGAAATCTTTCACCGTCTGAACTGATTTTGCTTTTTCCTCGATGGTCTTTAACACATCCTTAGCATTAGCACCAAAAAGCTTGTTCTTTTCCAAAGGTGCATCCAGAAGTTTTGCCTTTACATGATCTGGTAGAGGTTGATCTTTTAACCATGCATGTCTATGAATGACTGCCCCTGTCATAGCTGCCCTACATGAAGCTTCCAGTGCATCATATCCACACTGCAGGAAGTGATTGCTTACTTGCTGAGTATTATGTACAGCTTCCTGCAAAGCCTTCCTGTCTAAAGGATCAGGAGTGGCCAATGTTTTTTGTAAATCTTCTAACAGGAAATCCTGATATTGTAACATATGAAAAAGGCAATTCAAAGCTCTCATAGATAAGGTAGTGGATGTGCAAACCTTTTTGCCCCATCTCTCTAATGACCTAGCTTCCCTGTTGGAGGGCAATGGATTTTTAGAGGTGGAAGCTGAAACTCCTTTAGGCCCCTGTGAAATAGTTTCCAATTCAGCAGTATGGGCCCTGAATAAATGGGAATGTGTTTCTGGGACCCTGTAATACCTGTCTGGCTTGGCTGGAGCAGGAGGAAGAGAGTCAGGGGTAACACTAGAGTCAGAATATAAATCATCCAAAACATCAAGTACAGGAGGAATAGCTAAGGGCCTGTGCTGGGGCTTCTTAAGGAAAGTCCGAAGGCGGTTTCTGGAATCAGAATATTCCTGGCCTTGCCACTTGAAATGTTCCCTCATGGAATGCAGAACTTCCCCAAAAGAAATATCCTCAGGAGGGGAGGCCGAGGATGGAATCCTCTGCATCCGAGTCCTCATAGGTCTGGAAGAGCTCTTCCTGGCTATCAGAGTGGACAGAGCCCTCAGAATCTTCATCTGACGGAATAGGGTCAGAGGGTTCAACCCGGGCCTTTTATCAGAAGGAGGCTGGGATCCTCTCTCAGGATGGGCCTGTGAACCTCTAATCATAGAAATTAAATCAGCAGCCATAGACATAATTTGTGTCTCTGGAGTAGGCTGAGGTAAGGTTTTAGTAGTAAGATGTTTTGTTTTGCTGGCTGCCTTAGCCCTAGTGTAGGCCTTAATAGACATGGCCATAGGAGGCCTGGCAGCTCCACGTGCAGGAGTGACCTTGTCTACAGCAATGGTCTCGGGCATTTCCTCGGTTTCGGTATCCGGAGGAAAATCAATAACTGGCGTCGGAGTGATATCCGGAATCGGAGTCGTCGGTAATGCGGTGTCTTCGGTTCGGAGCGGTGGAGAGACCGTCTCAGAGGGAACCGGAGCACTCGCGATAGGTTTTGGCGTGGAGTCGGTGGTAGACACGGGCCGAGGATGTCGGTCCCGGTCTTTTCATTTCTTGGGAGTTTGCGATGTCGGAAGTTCCGACGGCATTGTGTAAGCAAATTTTTCGCCGAAAAAATCTTCAGCGAACTCCGCCCGGCGCCTGAGAGTGCGCTTGTTGAAGCGAGCACAGGCTACACAGGCCGAGACGTCATGGTCTGGGCCAAGGCAAGGAAGACAGTAAGAGTGGAAATCCTTATGAGGTATTTGTTTACCACAAAAAAGACAACTGTTAACTTTTTCAGTAATTTCTGACATCGGCTGAGGCAAGAAAAGGTCCCCAATGGGTGATGACTTCGGAATCGAAGAATACAGGAGCTGACCGACCGGCACTTGCGAACTGCTTCTGCTTCGGGCACCACGCGGCAAGAAAGACTGATGAAAATGGCGTCGGCTGATGCTTATGTACTCCAGCCGCTCTGACGTCGGAGAGAAATGCGACATCAGCCGACGTCGGACCCAGACTTTGGAATCCGGCCGACCGAGGGCTGCCTGAGGCAGGACAACCCATATGTTATGACTGCAGTTGCATTCTTGAAGGACATCATCTGGAAAGTCAGTGTAAACGTTTTCCATAAGGGGGTGGCTTACCACTCCCTGATTTTGGGGTGGAAACACTCCATTGTTTAGATCTCTGAATACCCTGAGACTGTAGTCTTGGTGGTCTGTTTCCCCTGGGTTTGGACCGAGAAGGCCTGAGAGGGACTGGAAAGGACCAGTTTTTTGAAGGTCAATGCCTACTGAATCTAGGTGACTGCACCTGTAAGACATCTGACTGCTTGCATAGATTTAGCTTTTTCTTCCATCTTTTTAAGAACTTTTTCTGCTTTTGTGCCAAACAAACGCTCCTGATTTAATGGAGCATCTAGTAATTTTGCTTTGACATGGTCAGGCAAGACTTGTTCCTTTAGCCAAGCATGCCTTCTCATTACAGACCCAGTGACAGCAGCTCTGCAAGATGCTTCTAATGCATCAAACCCACACTGCAAAGTAGGTTTAATAACTTGGTTTGCAGAATTCATTAACTCTTGTAAATCTTTATTTTTTGCACAATCTGGAAGTAATACAATTTTTTGTTTAATTAGTTCCATAATATGTTGCTGGTACTTCAACATGTGAAACTGGCAATTCAAAGCCCTGATGGCAAGAGTTGCAGATGTATATACCTTCTTACCCCATCTGTCTAAAGCTCTAGAATCTCTGTCTGAAGGGGTAGAGTTTATGGCTGTAGTAGCCTTAATGCCTTTAGGTCCCTGGGAAATGGTCTCTGGATCCGCAGTAGGATTCTTAAAGAGAAATTTGTGAGAGTCAGGTACTCTATAGTACCTGTCAGGTTTTCTAGGAGCTGGTGGTAAGGTTTCTGGAGTAAGACTGGACTCCAAGAAGACATCATCTACAATACCAGGACAGGTGGTATAGCTAGAGGCCTGTGCCGAGGCAAATCTAAAAATTCCCTGAGTCTCTTTTTGGACTGAGGATAGTCCTGGCATTCCCAGCGGAAATGCTCTCTTAAGGTATGCAAGGTTTAACCAAAATAAAAATCCTCTGGAGGGGAAGCAGCGGGAATGGATTCCTCTGCATTTGAATCCTCATAGGTAAATAAGGGTATGTCCTGGTAATTAGAAGGGTCACAGTCATCAGACTCCTAGTCTGTAGAATCAGAAGGAAATTCAATTCTTTGTCTTTTGTCAGGGGAAGGCTGGCTTCCCCTAATTAGAGTAATAAGGTCTTCAGCCATTCTAAGCATTTGTTTTTTGGCATGGGAGCTTGAGTATGCGCTTTGGACATCGGTTTCTAGGTGTAGTGCGAACTCTGACCCTGAGAAACTCGGTACTTTTAGTTGGAAATGAGGTTGTCGGTTTAACTTGAATATCGGTAGGTCGGAATACACCCTCAGAAGCCAGTGCCTGCACAGCGGCTCCAGACCCATCCAAAGTAGAGACATCCACAGGTTCCATAGTTGAAGAAGCATCTCGCTGCATACCAGACGCCGAATGGGTCTCAGCAAAGGTCTGCGAATCTGTAGATGTGGGCATCAGGGGCTGCAAAAGTGCCTCACTGAGTACCGGCGGACTGGGGACTAGCTTAACAGAAGTGTCATCAGCAGTTTTTGACCTATGCGGTCTGTCTCTGTCTTTGTCTATGCGCATGTTTGGAAGATGGGTAGTCGGATGGCTTACCGAAGCCATTTCGGAATACGGAGAACGAGATCAAAAGAATTTAGCTATAAAAATAGCCCAACAACGTATGGTTCGGGCGTTAAGGCACAAAACCGACAGTGAAGGACATCATGGTCTGGGCCTAAACAGGTGATGCAGTAAGAATGAAAATCTCTGTGAGGTATTTGCTTTCCACAGTAAGACAATTGTTAATTTCTTCTGACATCGGTTAGAGCAAGAAAAAAGAATCCCCAACGGGGTACTTAGCTTTAGAAGACTTCAGGTCAGAAACTCGAAAAAAATAAATTTTCAGGTAGCAGCCGACAGACTCTTGCGAACTGATTCTGCTTTGGGCACCTTATCTGCAAGAAAGACTGATGTAATGGCACCGGCTGCATGTTTTATACCCCTGACGACCTGACATCATGGAAGAGGCGACAGCATCCGATGCAGAAATCCCAAGACTCTGGTATTCAGTAAGACTGAGGGCTACCTGCAGGCAGATAACCATAGTGTGATGACTGCAACAGTGAAACACGAAGAACATCGGCCGTGACAGTTACGAGGACGGAACTGAGGTCCTACCAGTAAGGAATGAATAAAGATTTACGTCAGATGTTATTTTTCTTATGCTATTAGCATAAACACTAAGGACTACATCTGTATCAATTTAGCGGCATTATGAGATCCAAGGTATCCTGCTCTTTATTGGGGGGGATTATAGGTAAGAGGAGGAGCCTGAGCCCTGGATCCAAAGCTTGTGAATAGCCAAAGTCACATCCAGAGACCCATCCACTGAGGAAGGACAGAAGAGAGAACATCAGATTAGAAGTCATGTACTTACCATAAAGATAGACCTGTGTTGTTTGCTTCTATCCTTCTTCAACTAATGGGTTAATGGATTTGTCCAGGATCAGACTTCAGCCACTTCAGACTTTGGATCCAAGACTCTGGCTGCATTTGGTGTTGGAAGGGGAAGCAAAAAGGTAGAAGTATGGTCAGCCCCAGCAGCTAAAAACCTGATTTGCCACTGTTGGATTAAGGGACTACTCGTGAGGAAGGATGTGAGACCTGCTCAGTCTGTCTGTCTGCTAGAACAGTGGACTTCCACAGTAAAGGCTTAGCTATCAGAATGCAGTGAGAAGATACCATCCACTGCCAAACCCTCAACATAACTGGTAAGACTGTGTTCATCCCAGTTTGTTGATGCACAAGGCTACGATATTGTCTGTCTGAAGAGAGATCACACCCAAGAACACACCCATGGGAAGGGAGTCCTGTAAGGCTTGCATGACTTAAATTGTCCTCATCTCCAGGATAATGATGTGAAGACTGGCCTCTTAAAGGGACCAAATGCCTTGGACAATCTTTTAAAAAAAAATGCTCTACCCACACCAGTTGAGAAACGTCCATGGTGAATGTGGCCTGGGGAGAAGGAAGAATGAAGAGTCGACCCTGACATACAGCTGGTGATTCTAGCCATCACTGAATATGAGCTTTTCAAATTTTCATGAGGGAACTGGAAAACACATGGGTTGACATCTCACTGACCAGTGAACTGTGAGGGCCCACTGGAGCAACCTCATATGAAAATTGGGCTAGATGAACTACAGTAATCAAGCCGAGAAGACAAAATAAATCTTGCTGAGAGCTTGTGATGGAAGAGTATTGTCAATGCCTGTTGCTGAAGTGTACAAATCTTGGGTACCAGACGTATGGCAATCCATAACTTGGTATCCAGGTGTGCTACAAGGAACTCTGTTGCTTTAACAGTTTGAAGCTTAGACTTGGCTGTGTTTAGAGTTATCCCTAGTTTGAGCAAAGTTGGAGTCCCTGCCTTGAAGAAGAATCCAGGAGAGGGAAGTTAAGAGCCAGTCATCCAGATATGTTAACACTCTGAACCCTAGCAGCTGGAGATGAGCTGCAACCACTGCCATACACTTGGTGAACACCCAGTAGGGAAGCTCAGTTGAAACCAAAGGGCAGGGCTTTGAATTGGAAGGCAGTTGCTTTCAGCTGGAAGCAAAGAAATCGTCTGGATCATTTGTCTATTTTTATGTTATAGTATGCTTCCTGAGAGTCTATCAAGCAAATCCAGTCATCCTTCCTCAATAATGATAGGACAGACTGCATTGTGTCCATCTGGAATTTCATCTGGTTCCATGAGGTCCAAAACTGGTCTAACGTACACACTCTTCCTTAGCACCAAAAAGAACCTTGGGTAAACTTCAGATCCTTGCTGGTCTGGTGGGACCTCTTGGATAACTCGTTTGTCTAGTAGCTTTTCTATTTCTAATGCTGCTGCCTTTCATTGAGATGATGGTACATTGGGTAATCTTATTCAAGGAATGGTATGACAAAAGGAATGGTGCAACATCTAGTTACAATCCGCACTCAAGCATCTTGAGTGCTGGACACCCAGAATATGAGGTGCAAGGATAAGTGCCCCCAACTGCCTCCACAGTACAGCAGTCAAGAAACTGCTCAGAAGCACTAAAAACCCTTTCAGCGAAGGGATCTCAAAAGCCTTGATTTTGCAGACCACCTCTGCCACAGGGATTTTGTCCACCATTACTGTTACCCACACTGCTTTGGTGTGGAGGCCCTTTAGGGGGTAGAAAACAGAATTCCCACAGCAGACAAAATTTTCCCATCTTGCTCATTTCTGAATAGGGCTCATTATCTCCTCACATCAGTTCAAACCGGGTAGACCTGTTGTAAGGGACATTGATAAAAGATGTTTTAAAGTGCTCCACAAAGGCACATGCAGGTATGTCATTTGACAGTTATGCCGGTGCCACAGCTCTTGAAGTGTCCTTTGCAGAGTTTGAAATAAAGTGAATAAACATGTTCACCGACTTCTCTACAGATAAAGGTAATTCAGAGAGCTCAAATGAAGTCTGGTATCCCACCTTTGACCTAGAGGGTGACAGGACTTACAAGACACAGAGTATAAAGGATTAGTCCAGATAAAGTCACTTTAGCTAGCAAATCTAGGAGATTCTCTTTCTCTCTCTCTCTCTGATATCCTCCCACAGGGAGGGATACGGACACATTGTTGAAAATTTCCAGTAGTTTATTCAGTTAAGCAGGTAGATGGATGAGTGTTCTTGTTCTAATGCATTACATTCAACAGGTCAGTAAAGGCAGTTACAGACAACGGTGGGAGTTTCCATGGGAGCTGACTGGAGGAAAATCTGGGAGATTGAAAAACATGGAGTCAATCCCAAAGCTTAGAGGTTAGTCCCTTATTTAAATAATCCTTAAAGATCTGTGAGGGTTTACCAGCTCAGCAGCCTGTGGAACCTTATTCTTAGTTAAAAAGTTTTATTTTTATTGTTGACTATTAAGAAACAAAGCATGATGACACACTATGGCACTACAACTATAGAACTGTATTCAAGAAAACACTTTCACCTGAGCTTCACCAGATCCATCTAATAGAGTGGTTTCCAGTTTGATAACTGAATATGTCTGCTTTTAGATCCATCTAACAGAGTGGTTTCCACTTTGATAACTGAAAATGTCTGCTTTTACGAGGCTATCACCGGACTTTAGTCTGTTTTGTAATGTGTAAAATGTGTGGCTGTGTCTGCATCAGTGGGGCTCATATTCCTTGGAGCCAAGTAAGAAAGCTTTATTACAGAACTTGAATTTCCAGTCTATCACATGTAAATTGAGAGGCTGTGCCCACTTTTACAGGGCTCATTATCTCCTGACATACAATATGAAAAGCTAATATTCTCTTGTATAACAAAAAAGTTTACAGTTTTTGCTTAGAAGAGGCTTTGTGTTAAAAAAAGAGACTAATAGGGTCTAGTGATAGCCTTGTAAAAGCAGGCATTTTTAATTATTAAAGTGAAAACCACTCTATTAGATGGACCTGATGAAGTTCAGGCAGGAGTGTTTTCTTAAATATAGTTCTACAGTTGTAGCTCACAGTGTGCTGTCATACTTTGTTTATTAATAGTCAAAAATAAAAATAAAACCTGTTAACTAAGAATTAGGTTACACAGGCTGCCGAGCTGGTAAACCCTCAAAGATCTTTCAGAAATATTCAAATAAAGGACTAACCTCTAAGCTTTGGGACTGGCTCCTTGCTTTTCCCATCTCCCAGATTTTCCTCCAATCAGCTCCCATGGAACCTCCCACCATTGTCTGTAACTGCCTTTAAATAACTGACTTGTTGAATGTAATGTATTAGAACAAGAACACTCATCCACCTTCCTGCTTAACTGAATAAACTACTGGAAAGTTTGACAAGTGTCTTTATTCCTCCCACAGGGAGGGTATAAGTGAGAGAGTCTCCTGGATCTGCTAGCTAAAGTGATTTCATCTAGACTAATCCTTTATACTCTGCTTGTTACTTCCCTAAAGATAGGAACCTGGAGACAGACTTGGAAAACTCCTTATTCAAATCCCTCTGGCAGCATGTAATGTGAGACAAGTAGAGAGAAGGTTGATGAATTATAAACTCACTTCTCAAATCTGCCCAACACCCAGGACTCCCTGTTAAGGAGATGAACAGTGGAGCTTTCCTCAGCTAGCTCCTTGTTGGTGGTCACCACCACCGCCACTATGCAATCTACTGTGGGACCTTTGCTCCAAAAGGGGCAATCCTTAGAAGATACCAAGAACATGTCCACCTTCTATGGGATAGGTTCGGATACATTCAGTTCCTTCCATGCCCACATAGAGACCTGTGATAGATCTGGGAGGGACTACCCAAGAGGTAAACAGTTCAACCCTCAAAGCCTCGAGAAATACAGACTCCTCCTGGGAGGGGACTTTGGTGGACCGCTTCCTTTCTGTTTTAGTTCAAGCATTTCACCAGATGAGGCATCCTCAAGGGGGGATCTGGGGGACTTCTCCCCCCTCAATGAAATCAGTATCTTCAATCAGACTCCTGAAGGGATTCAAACATTCCTCCTTTTGCACAAATATTTCTAACAAACCTCCTCAGTGGTATGGTCTGGAGAGAACTCAGAGGCCAATGGAGAGTCCTCAATGCAGACAGTCTCAAGACATTCAGTGGCTGGCTGTCCAGACAGGCTAGAATGTGTAGTATCAAGACCAAAGCAACTCCTATGAGGGTGGGATGGATCTGAGCAGGATAGGGAAGTCTGCACCCTAGATCAATACAGCACTCTCAAAGGCAGAAGTAAAGACAGGACCTGAGCCCTCCAACCCCCCTCATACGTGCCATAGTGCTTAATATGGATTGATCTCCCGGGTCTGCTTGGCTGGGACCCTAAGCAGACTCTGGTGTCAAGTTGTCTAGTGCCAAGGCTCCGAGGGGAAGGGATTGGTCCAAAAGTTTCGGAGACAAGCCAGGCCCCCCCGGGTCCAACACGGACGCTTTGGCTCAGAGATCTCTTTGGGTCCATGCCACTCACAGCCATTCAGATCAGAGATAAATTTGGAGTTGATGAAGACCAAGTCTTTAGGTCAGATACAGAAAACGTCTGGAAGTGTGCAGATCCAAAACTCCCAAAGTCTGAGGATCAGCTCATGGAAAGAACAATGATATGATAAGGGGATGTGAAAAGACCTACTGCATACAGGGGTCAGAGCTGATGAATCCCCCCCCCACCCCCCACCCAACTGGATTTGAGCCCTAAAGAGCTTTCTCATCATTCTATCCACATCTGCCTCAGAAAGGCCTACAAGGACCAGATAGTTGAAGCTGTGGAAGAAGGTCTGGATGTGTAGTGAAACAGTCTGTCAGGAAGAAAAGGTGATTGTAGTCAGAGACCAGCTCCAGAAACAAGCATGATTTAGGCAAAGGAGGAGGAGGAGTGCTGTAGCCAAGGAAGATTGGGGGCCAAGTTTTAGGATCCTTTGGACCATTCTACTTTCTTATGTCCAGTCCGCTGTCCACGTCATAGCTTCCTTAGCTTTTCCTCTGTTCTTTCCTGGGCTTATCCAGACTCCTCATCCTTGATCTTTTAAGTAGACACTTTTGCAGGAAAGGCAGCAAAAGAGTGTCGGAGGGAGACTTCTGTTGTTGTGGCAAGGAGAAGTTCCTTAATCACCAACTTACTGCATCTCTCCAACAAAGCCCAGGAGCACATGGCACTACAAATGGAGCACTACTCGTCTAAACGAGCAACCTCTAAACAGTAAATTCACCTGACATGCGCATCAGAAGTTTCTGTTTTATGGTGGTAGGCCACATATTTCTTGAAGACAGAAAGCTTTACTTCCATAACATCGTAGCCAAAACACCACATGTGCAGGAACACACTAAAGCAGAGAAACCAATAAACTACCAACAGAACTATTCCACAAAGACACTAATCTTAGCAATGGTATGGAGAAAAGTTAGACGAAACAAGACAAAGGTTCAAAGGAGCATAGTAAATAAGAAAACAGGTGGCAAAACAGTGAGGGAAGTAAAAAAAGAAGTTATGTACTCACCATAACGTTCCATGTGAGTTGTCCATCTCACCTTATGGGTTCAGAACCTATCCTTGGTTCCGGCTCTGCCATTTACTAAAGCTCGAGGTCTTCAACCAGCTCGTAGCTCACTCTCTATCCCATGATGCTCTAGGGCATTCACAATTTCTATACATATGGGTCCACTTTTGAATTCTGAAATCTCAAAATCCCGAACATCAGAATCTCGATGTCATGATGTTCAAAATTTTGAAATCTTGAAGTTAAATAATTGAGATCACCCAACAGAGTGGAACGGTAACTTTACATGTTTTCTTCACTGTAGTGCGATCTCGGAGTTGGTATATTTAAGTACCAGGTGGTGTGAGGGGGTGCAGAGGGGCTTGCCCCCCTGCAGCAATGTAAAATGTGATGTCTAACTTTTTTGTTTTAGTTTTGGTTTTTTTTTTGTTTTTTTTTTGCATTTCGAGATTTCAAAATCTCAAGTATCTGAACGTCGGAATTCTGATGTTCGAGATTTTGACTTTTCGAAATTACATTGTGGACATTTATACACATACATACATACACACACACACACACACACACACACACACACACACACACACACACACACACACACACACACACACACAAGAATCCTGTACACTTTATAATCCAAGAAGAGGGTCAGAGACAAACATATACCAATCAGAAACCTCTCGATCCTCCAGGAGCTAAAAGGATGGGGGCAGGAGAGTGGGACTAAGAATGAAGGCAAGATGGACAACTCACATGTAACATTATGGTGAGTACTTAACCTCTTTATGTGTAGTTGTCCTATCGTGCCTTCATTCTTTACTTATGGGACAGCGCTCCTAGCACCATCTTTCTTGGATGGCTCACAGGAGAACATTCTTCGGAACAATGGACCCAAAGGAGGTCCTGTCCCTGGAGACCAAATCCACTTTGTAATGAGTGATAAAGGTATGAGGCCTTGTCCACGTTGCTGCCGCGTAAATGATATCAATTGATAATCATGCACAGAAGGCAGAAGAGGTAGAGATAGCTCTCATAGAATGAGCTCTTACTTTGTCTGGAAATTGTTTACTCAGTAACTGGTAGGGATATGAGATACAATCTGACAACCACCTGGATAGAGTGTTTTTTTGCTACAGAAGCTCCTTTCCTGGAGTCTGAAAAAGACACAAACAATTGATCAGTTTTTCTAAAAACCTTTGTTCTGTGTAAGTAGAAGCATAACTGTCTATGTACATCAAGTTGGTGTAACATGTATTCTGTCTTATTGCCATACTTGGGGGGGGGGGAATGGTAAGTCTATTATTTAAGTTTGATTCTGAGCACAATTTTGGTAGAAAGGACGGGTTTATGTGAAGTAAGACTCTGTCAGTAGGAAACAGCACATATGGGGGCTTGATGAATAATGCTTGTAATTCCAAAGCCCTTCTAACTGAAGTAATAGCCACTAATAAGATAGTCTTCCAGGTTAAGAATTTTAAATCACAGGATGACGCAGGTTCAAAAGGGGGAAGAATTATCCAGGATAATACAACATTTAGGTTCCATGGAGGTAGAGGTGGTTTAATGGGTTGTCTTAACAGATTAGTACCTCTCTCAGGAAAGCTTTACAAAGTCTGTGGAACAAAACGTCAAGTCCTCCTTCTCCAAAATGAAAATTAGGGATTGCTGCTGACTGTACTTGATTAGTAGCTGCAGCTGCTCCCTCATTAAACAGTTTAGCCAAAAATTCCAGTACAGAAGATATAGATGCAAAAAATGGGTCAAGATGATTTTTTATGGCCAGAAGGAAAATCTTTTCCATCTGCTGAGATATAACCTTCTTGTAGAAGCTTTATGAGAAGAAATCAGGATATGTTGCACTGGGGTAGAAAGGTTAAGTAGCCTGGCTATGTTTGGAACTGGAGCAGCCAAGCTGTCAACTTGAGGGTTTGAAGAGATGGATGGAGCATTCCCCGACAGATGGGTCAGAAGATCCGGCACTGGGTCCAGAATACAAGGTTCCTCCTGTAGATGAGGCTGCAAGGAGGAGAACCAAATTTGATGAGGCCAGTACAGGGCTATGATTATTAAGATCCTTCCCAATGCGTTGGCTTTCTGAAGAACTTTGGGTATCAATGGGAGGGTAGGAAAGGCATAGAGGAGACCCAGGGGCCAATTGTGGACAAGTGCATCCCTTGAGGATTCCCCAGAGGGGGGATTAGGGCAAGGTAGCTGCTGCATTTGGTGTTTATGGACATGGCAAAAAGATTGCAGCAAGGCTGGTCCCATTTTGATGATTACCAACCTCTAATGCAAATACTTTACTCATAGGACACCTTAATATCCGAAGTGTCAATAACAAAATTACCCATCTCCACTCTCTTCTTGAATATTACTCCTTTGATATCCTCTGTCTAACTGAAACCTGGTTAAAACCCTTCACTAAAGATAATGAAATCATTCCTCCAGGCTACAACATGCTAAGACTCGACCGCAAAACTCACAAGGGTGGGGGAGTAGCACTCCTATTTAAGACTGAACTAAATATATCCTTAGTACCCTATGATCCCCTGGAGATTACCAAGACTGAACTCCTTATTTCAAAGCTGCAATTGAACCCAAATAAATCCATCTATATTATCTGTATCTACCTACCTCCTGGTAATAACTCTACTACAATAGAAAATATCCTTAGTTGGGCCTCTTCCACCTACCCACAAGAAACTGTAATACTTGGTGACCTCAACCTTGACTGGTCCTCAGTAAACACTAACAACCCAGCCTCTCATATTAATCTCCATGGCTTTACTCAGACAATAAATACCTCTACTAGGATTAATAAACCTAATAACAAAGAAAGTATTCTAGATTGGATTCTTGTCAACAAACCGCAACAGAAATATAAAGCCGGCACTTTGCCTGATGACATTAGTGACCATAATCTAACCTATATCATAAGACAAAAGAATGCCACTACTAATTCCCCAACCTTTAGGACCTCACGTAATAATAAATACTTCAACCCTATCCTATTTAAAACTGAACTAAATGCCTGTAACTGGAACCCGCTGAAAACACTTCCTCTTGAAGAAGCTGTCCAATTCTTTAACACCACATTCTTAACAATCCTAGACAATCATGCGCCAAAACGTACCATCAGAATTAAATCTAAACCAGCCCCCTGGCTATCTAAGGAAACAAGACAAAAAATGTTACTCAGAAACAGATCTTGGATAAAATGGAGAACTAGCAAATCTCCCTTAGATCAACAGACCTTTAGACACTTAAGAAACAGTACCAAAAAAGCTATTCTCTCTGATAAAAAAAACTATTATAGTAATCTCCAGCAAGTGAATCACAATAATCCCCAAAAATTCTGGTCAACACTAAATAGACTTCTTCACCCTGGACAGATTACCACTCCTTCCCCCTCTGGGTCTGAAAATAATTCTTCCCATGAAACTGCCAATGCTTTCAACTCATTCTTTACTGACACTATTAATTCATTGGCCTCTCACCTTTCCATTGACAATTCTAGCATTCCTGATCTTGCATCTTCTACTCTACCAACCTTTAGATTACAACCCATCTCCACCACCTTTATACAAAAATGTATCCATAAACTTAAACCATGTACCCCCTCTGCTGACCAACTTCCATCGGAATTCCTTCAAAAAGCAGCCAATGAAATAGCCTATCCCATATCCATTCTTATTAACAGAACTATTAATGAAGAAACCATACCTGACATCTGGAAAATCTCTCACATCACACCCTTACATAAAGGAGGTAACACCAATGAATATTCTAATTACAGGCCTATAGCTCTCCTGTCTCCACTAGCAAAAATCATGGAAAAATGTGTTCACTATCAGTTAATGAACCACTTAACAAAAAACAACATTCTTACTAACTGTCAACATGGCTTTAGGCCTTTTCATAGTACTACCACCACTCTCCTCTCCTTTAGAGACTTTACAAACAAGAACCGCAATAATAATATCCTTTCTTCAGCACTCTTTATTGACCTGTCCAAAGCCTTTGATATGGTCAACCACCCACTCCTCTTAAAGATTCTGGAATCTCTTTCCTTAGAACCTAAGGCTATCCACTGGTTTACTTCCTATCTCACTAACAGGAAACACACTGTCCTCTGGGATAACAAACTCTCTTCTCTTCTCCCAATTTCACATGGTGTCCCCCAAGGCTCTATTCTCGGACCGCTTCTATTTTCCCTCTTTATAAATGACTTACAAGTAGCTATTCCCCAAGCTACATGCATACAATACGCTGATGACTCCACACTTATTTGTTCTGCAAAATCCATTTCTGAACTTCAAACTATTACTCAAAATGTATTTACCAAAGTTGAAACATGGTTCCTAAAACGTTGCCTACTTTTAAACGCAAAAAAAACAAAACTCCTTCTCTTTAAACCCACTACTAGGTCCCCCACATTAGACTTCGCTATCTCATCTAATAATAGAACCCTTATATCACCCGATTCTACTACTAAACTGCTAGGTGTCATGATTGATAACAATCTTACCTTTGACTGTCACATCAATAATACCATTAAATCTGTAAACAGGAAACTGGGCTCCCTCTATAGAATTAAAACATTCTTAACCCCTGCAGCCAAAGTTACTCTTGCCCACTCTCATCTTATTTCCACTCTTCTCTATGCCTCACCAATTTATACTAACCTGAAGAAAAATAATTTCTCTAAACTGTCTAACACTTACAATAGTATAGCTAGATTTGTTACTGGTAATCAATTCAGAACTCACCACTGTCTGAACCTACAGCAACTTAACTGGCTTGAACTAAAAAACATGTTGCTTCTTTCCCAACTTGCCTTTGTCCAAAGAGCTTCCTATCAACCTATTAACACACCTGTACTGGCAAACCTTTTTACCCCTTACTCTAACCTTAATTCTCTTCGCTCTTCAAGCAAACTTCTAGTAACTTTAACCAAATCTAATAACCTTGCTGGTGACTCCCTTTTCTCTAACACCATTGGTAAATACTGGAATCAACTTCCTACTGAACTTATTTCCATTCCATCTCCTGTTCTTTTTAAACAAAAACTTAGAATTTAGTTTAAAAATCACTGGATATGTTCCTGCTCTAACCCTGACTAAAACTCTAACTTCCACAGTTTCCTCTCTCTTCTCTCCCCTCTCCTTTATACCTTTGACTTACTTCCTTGGCATACTTCCTACACTTTATATGGACTACCCCTCATCTATCCTTCCTCCATATGGTAACATCTCTTTTTGCTGATAGTCTATAAATCTAACAAATCTGCCTTCTCTTTCTTTTATAGATTTTCTATTCTTTTTATACTTTCTTTTTATGTTCCTAAAATATTAAATAATGTTTAATAAGTTGTCCGTTTTTATGTCTGGGATGTTGAATTCCTACGTTTTAATAATGTACATTGTCTATATCCCACCAGATTTTACTCTGTTATTTTGCATACTATGTATCTGTTTTGTCTATATGTGGAGCTTTTCTCCCTGGGCCTCTGCTGAAAATGGAAATATATCCAGTTAGACTAGCCCGGTTAACAAATGTAAAATAAATAAATAAATAAAATAATAAATACATTTTCGGAAAATCAATTCCGCTATGTCTTGTTTCAAGGACCACTCGTGAGGCATCAGTATTACTCTGCTGAGTTTGTCTGCTATGACATTGGATTTCCCAGGGATATGCATTGCTATCAGAAAGCATTGGGAGGAGGTTGCCCACTGCCATACTCTCAGGGCCTCTCGACAAAGGGGGTACGATTTGGTTTCTCCTTGTTTGTTTATGTACCATACTACTGACATATTGTCCATCTGGATCACAATCATTCCCAGTGGTAGAGAGTCTTGGAATGCCTGCAATGCAAAAAACACCACTCTCATCTCTAGGACAATGATGTGCAAGTGGACCTCATGATCCTACCAAGTGCCTTGGACTGTTCTTCCCTGATAATGCCCCCAATCTGAGAAGCAACCATGGTCACTGTGGCAAGTGGTTGTGTAAGAACAAAAGGTCGATCTAAGGTTACCTGATCTGAGTGGAGCCACCAACGAAGGTCTCTTCTGCAAGACTGTCAACATGATGGGGTGCGACATCGGAAGTTCCTGCATGGACCACTGAGTGAACAGTAGCCACTGTAAAATTCTCATGTGCAGTCTCGCTAGGGGAATGATGCTTACTGCTGCTGCCATGGTGACCAATAATTTTGGAACCGTCCTTGCCTGGGTCTTCGTTTTGAAAAGAATTTTTTGAACCTGTATCCCCAGGGCTTGTACTCGGTCTGACCTTACCATCATTGTTGTCGTGTCTAAATCTGCACCTATAAAAACGATATGTTGAGATAGCAATAAGGCAGATTTTTCATAGTTTATTGTGATGCCTAGGCGAGAACAGAATGTCATAGTGGTGTCTCTTGCTTTCATTAGTAGATGCTTGGTGGTGGCGGTAAGGAGCCAGTTGTCTAGATATGGAAACACTCTGAATCCTAAATGTCTCAGGTGAGCCGTAACTACTGTCATACATTTGGTGAACACTCTAGGGGAGGTAGTGAGGTCAAAGGGCAAAGCTCAAAATTGGTAGTGACTGGCTCCCAGCCGAAAGCACAGATGACTCTCTGATGCCCTGTCCATTTTTATGTAGTATTATGCATTCTGTATGTGTATAGAGCACATCCAATTGTCTTCTCCCAGAAAGGAAAGTATTGAGTGCAGTGTTACCATCTGGAACTTTGACTTTTTTACAGATTTGTTTAGTCTGCGGAGATCTAGTATGGATCTCCAGTCCCCTGTTTTCTTTGGAACTAAAAAGAACCTTGAGTACATTCCGGATCCTATCTGGCCTGCGGGGACTGGTTGGATGATGCTTTTTTATAGGATCATAGGATTTTGTAACAACTTCTGTATTTCTAGGGTTGCTTGTTTCCTGTGCCTGGGTGGAATATCCAGAATGTATTTTATGCACGGGGCAGGAAAGGAAAAAGGTATGGAGTAACCTCTGGATATGATGCTTTTTACCCACTTGTCTTTTGTTATTCTCAGTCAGGCATCTGGGTGCCAAGACAGTCGGCCCCTAAATGCCTCCAGAGAGGGACAGACGGGCCTCCTTTTAGGAGTGCTGAAAAGGCTTACCAAAGAAAGACTCTCTGTCGGCTTGGTTCTGCGGACTCCCTCTGCTGCGTGGCCGGCGTTTCCATTTTTGCTTCCCCCTCTGCTCCTGGGGGAAGGCTCACCATGTGTGTCTGGAAAGGCTCTCTGGGATTTTCGAAACCACATTTTTCCTCCCTTTTGACCTTTAGGATAAGGTCTAGAAGGTGTGGTAAAACAGACTCCGACGGCAGAGAGAGTCTTTCCTTCCTGCTCACACCTGGTTAGTGTCTCTTTCACCTTGGGCCTGAACAAGGATGAGTCGTCTAAGGGGGCATTAAAGGATGACTTGAAGGGTTCCGTAAAGTTACACAGGCGCATCCAGGAATGTCTCCTGAGGGCAACTCCTGAATCTGCTGACCTACTTGCTCCATCGGCTACATAAGAGACGAGCCTCATGGATGAGTTAAGTACTGAATTTAAGATGGAGAACTGGAAGGACTCTGTCTGACACCCCCTGCAGCTTCTGAACCCTGGAGAGCACCTCCAAGTTCCTTCAGGAGATCTCCTAGTAATCTGGTGAAATGAGTAAGATAATTCAGGGACCTGAGAGTGAAGGTCACTGAAGAAAACATGTGCTTTCCATATCTGTCTATCGTATGAAACTCTTAGTTTGGAAGATGGACAGACACTGACATTTCAGACAACTCCTTTTTGGTGGCCGCTGCCACCACCATAGCATCTACCGGGACACCTTTAGTACGGAAGGTCTCATCCTCAGAGGAAGTGATAAATTTGTTTGGCCTCCGGGGAACAGGCTCCACTGAATCTGGAGACTCCCACGCATTTCGACAAACTAATTCCATAAGTTTGTCAAAAGGTGGACACACCCAAGTGGCTGAATGGCGAGACCCAAAGGCCTTCAGGTAGACAGGCTCCTCATCAGTAGGGTTGATGGGTTTCCAGCCACCTCTCTGTTTAGGGATTTCTAGGATGTCTGCAAAGGAGACATCCTCAGAGGGCGACCATGGGGACCCTTCTGACTCATCGAGGTCTGTGTCTGACGTGACCGACTTCTCTAGGAAGTCCAAATGCTTCCTCTTACATAATCTCTTGTGAGGGACCTCTTCAGAAGGGCATTCTGAAGAGGTTTCCAAAGAGATGGGTTTACCCATTGGGGGATCTTGAGGCCTTGGGTCTCCACGTCTGTGTGGGATCGGTTGTGCTGAGACTGACACCAGTGCTTTCTGGGGAGGAATGACAGGACCTGAGAGTGCAGCTGCTCGTGGGGATGGCACTATCCTCATGGCCTTGAAAACCCCTGCCTATGACCTAAGGAAGCCTCCAGCTCCCAAGAACCAGAAGGTCCCCCAGAGCCATGGTGGTTGGCTCTGAAGCTGATGTAGGAGCTGAGCTCACCCATGCCGAGGTTCCAAGTGGTAAAGTCAGATACGACAACTGTCCGATCCTACTATCCCCCCCAGACCCGACCAGAGAGTGTCTGCTCCTAGACTCCTCGGGTTCAGATGGCACCAAGGAAGTCAGAGCAGAAGTTGGAGCTGTAGATTCTGGGCTGGTCTCGGCTCCAACGGTTCCACTACTAGGTCCATGCCTTCTGGCTTAGAGGCCCCAAGGTGGGTCAGAAGAGGAATCGAAAGTGAAGGAGTACGACTACTAGGGGCTCAGAAGCCCGCTGGGTTGGTTCCGATAATAACTTAGCTGGTGTACTCAAGAGCCTCCACACCACACAATCCACATCCTCATCTGACAAGGTCCTGGAGGATCGAGAGAAGGGGGCAGGTTATACTGATTTCTGCAAAATTGGTGACCTCAAAGTCGGAGACACCGGTTCCAAAACAGGGGACCGGCTCCAACTGTGTATTACCAACGGCTTCGAAGCAGAATGTGCCGAGGTAGATGGTTTATTGGGTCTATACTATATAATCAAACTTTCGAAATTTCAAATCCCATATGTTCGACAACATATGATCGAATTTCGAAAGTTCGAATATATAATAAAAAACAAAAAACAAAAAAAACTTACCTTAACGGTGCAGGTAGGGGGCAAGCCCCCCTGCACCCCACCCCCCTACTTAAATTTCCCAACTCCAAGATCGCACTTCAGTGTAGAAAAGGGAAATTCTCCCATTCTGCACTTAACAGAGCCATTATACTTAACCTTCGAACACTTGAAATGTCGATCAGATGGTGTCGACCATATGACGTTTGACATTTCAAGCGTTCAAGGTTCTAATAGGAACCTGGTTTATTGGATCTGAAAGGTTTCGGGTCCGATGACGTTTTTGAGATGGTCCAGAGTGGTCTGATGATGAAGACCACCTTTTCAATGATTTACCTGATTTAGAAGGAGAGGAAGAGCTTTTTTATGGTGCACTCTGACTTGCTTCTAAAGATTCTGAAAAAGACGTTTTTAGTAATCCTTTAAGTATCAACTTATTTCTCCACTCCAGGAGAACTCTTGAACTGAAAGAGCGGCAGATAGCGCATGACTCTTGTAAATGCACTGCTCCAAGGCAGTATACACATTCTGTATGGTTGTCCGTTATGGACATCTTTTGGGAACATTTTGAACATTTCTTGAAGCCAGACGGCTTTGACTCTTTCACTTGTTTAGACATATCAACAAAAAACTACAATAAGAAACTACTTAACACCAGACACTAATACTATGCAAGTATATCTATATTTTTTTTTTTAAACACAGCACACAGGAGGGGAGGAAAACCCTCTAACTTAAGCAGGCTAACACATGAAACGCTCTTCTAAATTAAATGAGCGGGTTCTAGACAGGAAGGGTAAATACTTATATATCTATAAGGTGGTAAAAAACCACACAACTGGAATTTAGAATGAAAAAAGTTCTTTAACTGGAAGCTGAACCACACAACACAATGAGAAAGTACAGTTGTGTACACTTACCATAAATGTAGATGTTCGAGTATATTCACTGTTGCAGTCATCACACTTGGGTTATCTGCCTGCAGATAGCCCTCGGTCGGCCCAAATACCAGAGTCTTAGTATTTCTGCGTCAGATGCTGTCACTTCTTTCATGACGTCAGGTCGTCAGGGGTATAAAAAGAGGCAACCGATGCCATTACATCAGTTTTTCTTGCCCCAAATGTCAGGAGCCCCCAAATAGGGAGCTAATATATGGATTGGAAAACACCACCAGTAAAAAGTAAATACCAATACCAGCAGGAATAGCCATAGGCAGGAGAGATAAAGAGAAAGAGAAAACCAGGGGGCTGGAAGGAGGGAAAGCAGGACTGCAACAGTGAATACACTCGAACATCTACATTTATGGTAAGTGTACACAACTGTACTATGTTCTTGGTGCTCCACTGTTGCAGTAATCACACTAGGGTTGATTTCCAAAGCTGAGGAAGGGTGGAGGCAGTCAAGAAGAGTTAGGGCTGGCTAGTAGGCCTTGCAAGACTGCTGTAGTAAATCCTGCCCTGGATTTGGAAAAGATAGGCAGGTGGTAATGCTTGGTGAAGGTGTGTACAGAACTTCAGGTAGCAGCTTCCAGTATGTCCTTTGTAGGGACTCCCCTGAGAAATACTGTAGAGGGAGATGTAGCTCTAGTGGAATGTGTTCTGACCTCCTGAGGGATTGGTTTTCCATGGTGCTTGTAGCAGAAATGGATGCAGTGTGCTATCTATTTGGAAATGGTTTGTTTTGAAATGGCCTTGCCCTCTGCCCCTGTTGCAAAGCTGACTAACAGCTGATCAGATTTTCTGAAAGGCTTAGTCCTATCAAGGTAGAACCTGAGCTGTCTGTGCACGTCCAAAGAGTGCAGGATCCTTTCCCCTTTATTTTGTGGATTAGGGAAAAAGTTTGGCAAATGGATGGATTGGTTGAGAGCCACACTGGACATCACTTTAGGCATAAAGGAAGGGTTAGTTTTGAGGGAAACCCTGTCAGCATGGAAAATAATGAAGGGTTCCACAGCCATCAGTGCTTGTAGCTCAGACACTCTTCTAGCTGAAGTGATGGCTAGAAGCAAAGCTGTTTTCCAAGAGAGGAATTTTAACTCTGCTGAAGCAGCAGGTTCAAAAGGGGAGAAGTGCAAGCTTTTCCAGAACAAAGTTAAGGTCCCAAGTGGGGGTGGGTGCTCTCCTTGGTGGCCTTAAGTTGTTTGCCCCTCTCAGGAACTGTTTGATGAGAGGGTGAGAGAATAGAGGCGGCTCAGTATTGTAATGAGACAAAATGGCAGAGACATGGATCTTAATGGAGGAGAATGATAGGCCTCTGTGTAGTAGTTCTGCTAGGTAATCCAGGATTAGAGATAAGGAGGGCAGTGCTGTGTCCTTTCCTTTAGACTGAATCCAAGAAGGTTGCTGGTGAGATATTTAAGGAATAAGCCAGGCTGCAAGATTTAGGCTTTGCAATTGTGGATGCAAAATATGTCCCTCCTGCTGAGAAAGCAGGGTTGGGGTCTGGTGTAGGTGTCAGGGTGGCACTGTTGTCAGGCTGCGCAGGTGTGGGTACCAGTGCTGGCGTGGCAAGTCCAGGCCAATCAGAATTGTCCTTGGCCTGTCTTGTTTTATCTTGAGTAATACTCTTGAGATAAGGGGCAGAGAGGGAAAGGCATAGATTGAGAGGTTTTCCCATTGAAAGGATAGGGAATCCACCTTCCAGGCCCTGCTGTGAGGGTTCCTGGTGCAGAATTTGCTTAACTGGTAGTTGTCGGGGGAGGCAAAGAGATCCACCTCTGGAGTCCCCCATTTCTGGATCAGAAGGTTGAAGGTGCTGGGCGCCAATTTCCACTTGTGTGGGTCTAGGATATTTCTGCTTAAGTTGTCTGCCAGTGAATTTTGTTTGCCTGGCAGAAATTGAGCTTGTAGATGAACTTGGTTGTCCAAGGCCGTGTTCCACAGGGCCATGGCTAACCTGCAGAGTGGGTAAGAATGGGTTTCCCCCTACTTTTGATGTACCACATAACTGTGGTGTTGTCTGTTTTTATCAGCAGTTGTCCTGGAAAGAGTAGGTATCTGAAAGCTGTCAGGACATTCTGTATAGCTAGCATCTCTTTTTGATTGATGTGCAGGAGTATTTGCCTTGGGCTCCAGTGGCCCTGAATATTTCTGCCTGCCATGTGAGGCCCCCCGTGCATAATCTGATGCATCTGTGGTTAGGGTCTGGGCGGCATGGGGTTGAGTAAAATGCAATCCCTTGTTGTGGTTGCATGCTTCTGCCCACCAAAGGAACTCTGTCATTAGACAAGGTATGATAGGAATGACTGTTTCCAGGTACTGAAAATGTTGGCACCAAAGACATTTTAATTACCACTGAAGTTTCCTCATATGCAGTCTTGCATATAGAATTAGCAGAATACACGAGGCCATGAACCCTAGGGCTTGCAGTATTTTTCTTGCGGATAGCTGGGTTCTGGTGGCCAGTTGTTTGAAGTAGCCTGTCAGTTAGATCTGTTTTTCTGAAGTGAGGAATGCTATCTGGGAAGTTGTGTCCAAGCTTGTTCCCAGGAACTCAATCTTCAGACTGGGTACCAGTTGTGATTTATTTTCTTTGATGGTGCACCCCAATGAAGTCAAAAGGCTTTTTACAAATGTCAGGTGCTGAAGCCGCAACTCCTGACTGTCCGCCTGAAGCAGGCAGTCATCCAAGTACGGGTAAATTTGGATATTTCTCTGCATGCAGTATGCAATGGCTGGAGCCAGGCATTTTCTGAATACCCTGGGCGCAGTAGATAAGCCAAAGGGAAGTGCAGAGAACTGACAATGCATAGACCCTATCCTTAAAAGTAGATATTTCCTGCATGACTCTCTTATGGGGATGTGCAGATAGGCTTCTTTTAAGTCTAGGGTGACTAACCAGGCATCCTTGGCTAACATAGGGAGAAGCTGTTGCAGGGTAAGCATCTTGAATTTTGGTACCACCAAGAGCCCTCTTTCCTGGGTACCAGGAATAGTCTGGAGTAGAATCCTTGACCCCCTCTTTTCTACTGGAACAGGCTGAATAGCTCTGACATTGAGCAGGGAAAGTACTTGGTTTTGAGCCTCTTTCCACTGGTTTGGAGGAAGGTCTGGAAACCCACTTGGGGTTGGTAATGAATGGAAATAAAATTTGTACGCCGGGTTTACAATGTTGAGGACCCATCGGTCCTGAGTGATGGACATCCAGTTTTTTGCATGAAGGCCAAGTTTTCCTCCTAGGGTTACAAGCAATTGGGCAGGACTGGGAAGCAGAGTTGAGAAGTCATTGTGAGCTTTTTCCATAAGGAGGTGGCTTACCACTCCCTGTTCAAGGGGTGGGGGCGCTCCATTGCTTAGATCTCTGCATACCCTGAGACTGTAGCCTGGGTGGTTTGTTCCCCCTGGGTCTTTGTTTGGGAAGGCCTGGAGGGGGCTGGAAAGGACCAGTGTTTTGAAGGGCAATGCCTACTGAATCTAGGTGGTTGCACTTGTAGGAATTCTTTAACAGTTTGCATAGATTTAGCCTTTTCTTCCATCTTTTTAAGAACTTGTTCTGCTTTGGTGCCAAACAAACGGTCTTTATTTAAAGGACTGTCTAGTAATTTAGATTTGACATGATCTGGCAAGGCCTGCTCCTTCAGCCAAGCATGTCTTCTCAGTACAGAGCCAGTGACTGCTGCCCTGCAAGATGCTTCCAGGGCATCAAAGCCACACTGCAAAGTATGCTTACTAACTTGGTTTGCAGAGTACATAAGCTCCTGCAATTCTTTATTTTCTGCACAATCTGGAAAAATTATCACTTTTTGTTTAATAAGTTTTATAATATGTTGCTGGTACTTCAGCAAGTGAAACTGGCAAGATTTGCAGATGTATATACCTTCTTACCCCATCAGTCCAAAGCTCTGGAATCCATGTCCGAAGGTATACATTTTTTGGCTATAGTAGCCTTAACACCTTTAGGTCCCTGGGAAATAATCTCTGGATCAGCAGTAGGATTCTTGAAAAGAAATTTGTGAGAATCGGGTACTCAGTAGTACCTGTCTGGTTTCCTAGGGGCTGGAGGTTAAGTGTCTGGAGTAAGACTGAATTCCATGAAAACATCATCCAGGACAGGGGGGTATAGCTAAAGGCCTGTGCTGAGGCAACTCTAAAAATTCTCCGAGTCTCTTTTTGGACTGAGGATAGTCTTGGCATTCCCAATGGAAATGCTCTCAAAGTATGCAAGGTTTCACCAAAAGAGAAATCCTCTGGAGGGGAGGCAGAGGGAATGGATTCCTGTGCATCTAAATCCTCATAGGTGGATAAGGACATGTCTTCATAATCAGAAAAGTGAAAGTCATCGGACTCCTAGTCTGTAGAACCTGAAGGGGACTGGAGTCTGTCTCTTGGCTGGCTTCCCCTAATCAGCGTAATAAGGTCTCCAGCCATTGTAAGCATTTGTTTTTGTGAAATGGGTGCCTGAGCATGCAATTTAGTCATCGGTTTTCTAGGCGTAGTGAATGCTCTGGGCCTAAGAAACTCGGTAGTGTTCGTTAAAAAAGTCATCGGTTTGATTTGAACATTGGTAGGACAAAAATCTCCCTCAGAAGCCAGTTCCTGCACAGCGGCTCCGGACCCATCTAAGGTAGAGACATCCACTGGTTCCATAGTCGAAGAAGAATCTCGCTGCATACCAGACTCCGAATGGGTCTCAGCAGAGACCTGCCAATCCATAGAAGTGGGCATCAGGGGCTGCAAAGGCACCTCACTGAGTTTTGGTGGACTGGCGACTAGCTTAACGGAAGCATCGCCAGCAGTTATGGACTTATGCGGTCTGTCTCTATCTTTATCTTTATGTTTTTTCGGAAGATCAGTAGTTGAATGGCTTACCAAAGCCATTTCAGAATATGGAGATAGAGAGCGAAAGAATTTAGCAACAAAGACAGCCAGACGATGAATGGTTCGGGCATTAAACAAGGCACAAAACCGACAGCGAGGGATGTCGTGGTCTGGGCCTAAACAGGTGATGCAGTAAGAATGAAAATCTCTGTAGGTATTTGCTTTCCACAGGCAAGACAATTGTTAACTTTTTCTGACATCTGTTAAGAGCAAGAAAAAAGGATCCCCAATGGGGTACTTAGTTTTAGAAGACTTCAGGATTATTCATCTCAAAAACGAAAAATTCAGGTAGCGGCCGACCGACACTTGTGAACTGCTTCTGCTTCAGACTCCTCCTCAGTAAGAAAGATTGATGTAATATCGTCGGCTGCCTGTTTTTATACCCCTGACGACCTGATGTCATGGAAGAAGTGATAGCATCCGACGCAGAAATACTAAGTCTCTGGTATTCGGGCTGACTGAGGGCTACCAGCAGGCAGATAACCCAAGTGTGATGACTGCAACAGTGAAGCACGAAGAGCATCTGTAGAAACACTGACCCTCTACCTAAAAAGGACAGAGTAGCTCTCTAATTAAAACAACCTAAAAGTCTATCAAATAACACACACCTCTAAGCTAAATTAACACTAAGAATGGCACTAACTAGGCAAATAACAGTAACAGCACACAGTAAGGAGTTGGGATAGGGGTGAACTGTAGGCCTTTAAAACGACGGCCCCACAAAATACGGAAAGCATTGGGCACAGTCTAAGCTGTGATCAGACTACCTAAAGCACTCGCACACAATTTTAGAAAATTACAAGCCTAATGCTGTTGAAAAAAATGAAGAAAAAATCAAAACGTAGCCAGAGCCAGTTGAGGAACGCTCGATCTTGTTTCAGCAGCAAACGAGATCTGGGGAATGCCCTAGAGCATCATGGGATAGGGAGTGAGCCATGAGCTGGTTGAAGACCTGGAGCTTTAGTAAATGTCCGAGTCAGAACCGAGAATCAGTTCTGAACCCATAAGTAAAGAATAAAGGTGAGATAGGACAACTACACATGGAAAGTTTTGGTGTTTATATATATGACAGACAAGAGGAAAGGGGAAGTAAATGGGTAATAACAATAGTATTAACTACTGGGGAAAAAAATCCCAAAGAGATTAACAATAATATGCATCTGAGGGATATTTGTATGTCTCCCAAATATGCAATAAAGTCTAGAAGATTTAGAATCTTTGCTTAGAAGTGTTTACATAGGTATTTTTATACCCAAAGTAGACTCCAAAAAATGTCTCCTCAGGTACAGAGCAAATGTTGTAGGTGTGATGGGTAAGAAAGAGGTAACTGGGAACATACTTTCTGGGAGTATAATGAGTTGGCAGATTTTAGATTCCCTGCAGACTGCTCTGTCGGAGATACTGGGTGAGCAAATTGGTTTAACTATGGAAATGACTTTTTTGAGCTATGATACAGAATCGGAATTGCCTAGACATAGCAAGGCCTAGCTGAATCTAATTATGAAGGCTGACAAAAAAGCAATTACTAGAAAATGGAAATCAATGTCTAACTTTACTAGACTTAGCAAAAATAGTATCACCAATAAAACAATTGGAATTAGAACCTTTAGAAAAGGCTAGGAGCAAATTGCATAGTAAAAATGGGAATTTTGGGGTAAATACATGCAGAGGAGGAAAGAGGTTTAAATGAAGGCAAGATTTGAATGAGCTATGTAATGTCTGACTGACAATGAGTTGATATATTATAAGTGATGTATAATGTTTGCAGCTACAGTTGTGTCAGCACGGTTTGTAATGTACAATGTTTGCAACTGAAATTGTGTTAGTATGATTTATTTTCTTTTATATACATGTAAGATCACCTATGTCATATGTGACAATTTAATAAAGATGTTGCTTGTTCAAAAAAAAAAAATATATATATATATATATATATATATATATATATATATATATATATATATATATATATATATATATATATATATATATAAACGCAGCCTGAGCATGACATATCATGTCCGATGCAAACGATATCTGAGATAATATAGCAGCTACAGGAGATTATGTATAAAGGGAGGAGCCTGCGCCTTGGATCCAAAGCCTGAATGTGTCCAAAGCTGGATCCTAGGGGGATTCAATAATCTATCAGTTGAGGAATGGATGGAAGTGAAACATCAAATCATCCGTTTAACCTTCCTAAAAGACTTAGGTCTGTCAAGGTAGTACCCGAGCTGCTTGTGCGCATGCAATGTATATAGAATTTGTTCTCCCTTTTTTTTTTTTTTTTTTTGGCTCTGGGAAGAAAACTGGGAGCTTGATTCAAGGTAAACTCAGGAACAACTTCAGGCATGAATGAAGGGATTTGTGTGTGGTGCAACCCTATTCCTGTGGAATACCAGAGAGGGTTCACCCATCATGAGAGCTTGCAACTCGGGTGCTTGCCTTGCAGGTATTAGAGCAACAAGTAAAGCAGTTTTCCAAGTAATGAACTGTAAGTCAGCCTGATGCAAGGGATCTCCTCTGCAACACTCCTTTCAGAAAGTGACCACAAACATAGAAAAAAAGAGGAGGATCCATAGGCAGACAAGCTGAAATGACTGAAAGATGATCCTTGATGAAAGCATACAAGCCATCTACAAGTAGCTGATATAAATAAATATTTGAAAACCAGAGGTGCTACTTCCCTTTCAGGACCCCTGTGAATGGCAAGGTGCCAACTAGAACATGTCTTCCACTTGCCAAAATAAGACTTTCTGATAGCAAATTTTCTTGCCTCTTTTAGTACCTGATGTACATCCTCATGAAAAAGAAGCCTAAAAGGTATTAAAACTGAATAATAGAGGCAGTCGATTGTAGATAATTAATGTCAGATGCATCAAACTCCCCTTGTGCTGTGTGAGTATATCCAGTCTGTGATGAAGCTTGTGGTAACTGCCCTTGACCAATTCCATAAGAAGAGATGACCAATTTTGTCTAGGCCGAAAGAGAGTCACCACAATGATTTTTGGTAAGTCTTTGACTCTTTAAAAGTACTTTGTAAATCACTGGAAAGGGTGGAAAAGCATACAGAAACATTCCTGGCCAAGGGAATGAGAACATTTGTTCTCCATTCTTAGCTGCAAGGATATCTCAAACAGAATTTTTCTAGCTGTTTTCTAAGGAGGCGAACAGATCTACTTTAATTCTTCCCTACATCTGGATCAAGTTCTGGAATAGACCTGTATTGGAGTTTCCACTTATGATGGTAGGTCTAGGATCTGCTCAGTCTGTGTGCCACAATGTTTGGCTCTGATGAATTGTAGGAGGCCTGTAGAGTCACAGAATGCTTAAGAGTCAACTCCCAAGCCATCAATGCCAAACAGCAAAGAGGGTACTACCTTGTACTTGTTTATTGAGATACCACATCACTGTGGTATCGTCTGTAACCATGTGTAAAGGGCCCAAAGCCAATAGATGGTGTAGAGATTTCAAAACATGAATCATTGCTAGCATTTCCTTGATATTTATGTGCATTTGTCTCTTCAGAGTCCAACAGACCTTGCACTTTTACTTCCATGGAAATTACACCCCAAGCATAATCTGAAGAGTCTGTCTGAACAGACTGAACTGGGGTTGGAAGAGAGAAATGGAGTCCTGGGCTGAGAGCGATTATATTGTTCCACTACTGCAATTCTCACCTTTCAAACCCCAGCACAGGAATCTGAAAGTTCAAGGGGTGTATGTGCTGGGTCCAAGATTTTTTTTTAATAGGTACTACTGGATTTTTCTCATGTGTAATCTGGCAAGTGGTATAATGAGGATCATGGATGCCATTAGGCCTAAAATCCTTAGAAATTCTCTTGCAAGAGCCAGAAGCTGTTTAAAAAATCTCAGAAAAATATGCTGGTAAGTTTTCTTTTAGAAGGAAGACCACAACCAGGTTCCAAACCACTCGATAATATGTAAGCACTGATTTTTTTACCGTATATTTTCCAAAGAGAGGAGTAAGACACTACACTACAGAATAACCCACTTTAACTTGATTTTTTATTTGTCTAACAAACCTTTTCAGGTTTTTGCAGGCTGCTTCAGAGAATAAAAAAAACCCCACCAGAACTGTACCTTAAAAATAAAGACCACAGCTACGCTCATTTTTGTGCATTCACTTACCTAAACAGTAAAAGGATCTGAACATTTTTTAGAAGAAGAAAATAAAAAATGTATCACTTTGTGATCATGTAGAATAGTTAATCATGGTACTGTTATTTTCACAAGTATAATACATAAAATATAATGGATGCTCTGACCTTCTGTCTCAGCAACTGCAAAATGGCAGGATGTTTTGCCTTATCTTAATCAGACTGTTTACATTATAAGAGATTAAGTGAGATGATATATTATTGGTTGAATGTCTCAGCACTGTACATTTTAGGATGCAGATTGTTTAACTCGTTAATGTTTTGGCACAACGCTGTAGAAGAATAACTAACGGTACTTTGGAATCTGGTTGCGATAATATGCGAGTACCGGAAGATCTTTTGCTGGAGTATAACTAACAGATTCCCTAAAAAGACAATTTCATAACAGTGTGTGAGACTTGTAGGTTGAAGTGAAATCTCAGAAGTGACAAAAGGTTGGACACCTCCAACCATCTGGAATAAGATTCTGCAGAAGTAAGTTGTCTAAGTAAGGATAATGTGAATGCCCTGCAATCTGCAATTAGCCACCACTGGGGCTAGACACTATGTGAATACTTGAGGTGCAGTGGCCAGCCCAAAAGGTAATGCAGAGATTTAAAAATGTAATCCAGATGCAGCAAACTTTAGAAATTTCCTGAAACTGTCAGCAAGGCGTATTTGATGGTAAGAATCTTTGAAATCCAGCGTTACCAAAAGACAACAGTCTTGCAGCAGTGCAAGAACTGATTTTAGGGTCAACATCCTGAATTTCGGAACTTTCACATAAAAGGCTGAGAAAAGACCAATCTAAGACAGGTCTCCATGTGTGCTCAATCTCTGGTACCAAGAATATCCTGGAATAAAAACCTTTGCTCTTGTCATATGCAAGTACTAGTTATATGACCCTGCTTCTGACATATGCTGTAGCACTGGTGGCTTAGGTCTATCTAGTTGGCAGATGTGAGTGAATTCCGGTGAAAGGAGGAGGACAGTCCACCCACTAGCAAGTGAATCCTTCCTGAATCACCTTCAACAACCAGCTATCCAAAACCATTTGACCCCCAGGCAAGTGGACTGAGAGTCAGTTGATGTAAGAGAGGTATGGAAACTAGGGCACGATGTGTGGGTAAGGTGATCAGATTCCCAGTTTAGGCATTCATTAGCTGGAGCTTGACTCATTTTGGGACAGTTACTTCTTTTAATTGGATTCAAACTGGTATCCTCCTGACATTTTCTTTTGAGGGCCTACTTATTACTAGTCTGGGATTTGTTATTTTTGCCCTCTAAAGGACTGGCAAGCAGCCCTGTTAGGGTTAACCTGGGTACTTGACAAAATCCTGGAGACTCCATGCATCAATTTACCTCTGTCATTTCACTATTTCATGATCTGTGTAGCTGCAGCCCCAAATATCAGATCCAGGATAAATGCAGAATTAAGAATTTCAGACTTCAAATCATCAGAAAAATTCTGAATATGCAACTAAATAAATATATTCAGCAACACAAAAGAAGTAGAAGCTGTAGACAAAGTGTCAGCAAAATCACACACACTTCTCAGAGCATGTTTAGAAACCTGAGTCAAGTCGGAAACGATCTGATTCAGATATGACCTATCTTCTGGAGACAATGAAGCAGGAAATTCTTCCAAACTATAAGTAAATTTTTGCACAAACTTCTGCATATAGCCCTCTTAATTCAATATCCTAAAGGCTAACACAGAAGAAACAGTCTCTTGCCTTATTTGACTATCCACTCGGTCTCCTTATCAGCGGGTACTGGGTTAGAGGAAGCCAAAGATTTATTAGCTGTTTCTACTGGAGCTACTGCAGCAGTAGCACATTCCTAAACTCCAAAGACCTCCTAGACAAAGTACACGTAACAAAGCATTTATATCACGTTATCGAAAGATGAAAATAGCGAACTCTATTTCATCAGCCCCAAAACATCTAAACATGAAAATATCGAACATTCAGAACAGCAAATGTTTTCCCATGGAAAAATTTCGCTGCTCCAAAACACATACAACACAAGCACATCAAACAAACAGCAATCACACACATACACTTAAACTCCTACATCTAATGCTACACTAAACTAAACATACACTACTATCTACCCACTTACCTTAACCCAAACCCTAAGGTCCGTCGCTATCGCACACTCACTTAACCTATGCCCTAACCCTAACGCACGTAAACCGCCCCTAACCCTAAAGTCTGTCACTATCGCACACACGCCTAACCCGCACCCTAACCCTAACTCACTTAACCCGCCCCTAACATACAAACAATCGCACATTTACCTGAACCCAACCCGTAACTTTCCACCACAGCGCTAAGAATAGCAAAGCCACAGAAACGGCCAACCAAATTCTTTCCAGAGGAAAGAATTCACTGTTCTGCAGCTTCGCTATTCTTAGCATTCGCTGAATAGTGTTCAATATCAGAACATTCAAAGTTTTAATACTTCGATGTTCTGATACAGACCCGTAACAAATAACCCTCAGCAGCACCAAACATAAACACACACAACAACACAGAGCCACATCTCATGAAGCCTCTACTTCTAAACCCATAAGCCAAGTCTCCATACAGTCAAGCATTCTGGACATTGAAGACTCCATCGTGAGACACACTGATGTCCCTCTCACCAGGGTAAGTAAGGAGAAAGTCACAGTCAGTTGCTTATCAGGGGCTAGGATTTGCCACATTATGCACTCACCCAGGTCACTGGACCACAAGTATAGTATGACTCAGTCATAGTTCATGTCAGAGTAAGTTAGCAGAGATGTACCTCCTTAGACTACCTGAAGAGAGACATCATGGAGCTCTCAGAACATTTTTTTCAGGCTGGTATGAGCCTAGCATTGAGCAGCACTTTACCTTTTCCAAGGATAATGCCACAATACAAACAAAAGATGATGAACTTTAATAACTGTCATAGTTTCTGGCATCATTCTAAGGGGGTGCAATATTTATCAGCATGTTAGGAGATGGGTCAACAGACTATGCTGCTTGGTCATGCACCTCTCCCCTCTAGGCGTCCGAATATTAGCTAAAACATTGTCTTCCCCCATAGTGCCTTTTTTAGGCAATGCCAAACTGAAAGCACTTCCAACATATCAAATCAAAACCAAGAAAATCTAGAGGTATTGTTGCTTAATGCTAGGTGTCTAAACAAAATACTCCACTCCCTAGAAGCTTTCTCCACCCTAGAGAATGTAGACATCTGTGCAGTCACTGAGACATGATTTAAAGCTGCAGAGAGCACAAAGACACTGCAAGTTTATAATGCCTTCAACACATTCAGACCAGCTACTACACTCGGAGGGACTAAAGGTGGAGGTGTCTCTATCAAAAACAAATATGCCTGAAGACTGGTCAAACAAGACAAACAAACTGTTCCATATTCAAATCACCATAGCCAGCATCCAATACCACTTCCTTGCAAGCTATAGGTTCCTCTCTATGACCCAAGAAACCCATACCACATATTTAAACTTACTGGAAACACTCAACATCCAACCCAATACCATATTCATGGGCGACTATAATTACACCACTATTAACTGGGAACCTTATAGGACACCAAATGTACAGGCACAGAGATTCCTAGATTTTGTAAACACAAGCTCCCTGGATAAGACTGTCAATACACCAACCAGAGGTGCAACCAAACTGGATCTGGTCCTCAGTAATATGGGCGCGTGCTGCACACCCCGTACTGTAATGTCTTCCCTGGTGAGGTCAGACCCCCAAAATGGACTCCTCTGAAGTAAAAATAAAACCTGGACCCCCACCTAAACCTGGAATATTCAAGAACTACTCTATGGCTAATTTCATGCTATTAAGTGATAACCTGGCAAAATTTCAAACCCCAATAAACCCTGAGAACACTGCTGCCTATGCGAAACTGTTCAAAGAAACCCTATACAAGCATGTTAATAGCTGCACAGAGGCAGCTGTACTCACCAGGAAGAAGTACAAACCTAACAAGCCACCCTGGTGGAATCACAATATCAACAGGCTGTATAACAGAAGGAAGAAAATCATCAAATTAGAAGGTGCAGCACACAGCAGGATAAAAGCACCATCATCAAACTAAACAAACAACTTGGGAGGATAAATAAAGCCTACCAAAGCCATGTTTGAGGCAAATGTGCCTCCTGGGCCAAGGACAACAACAAGGTAATCTTTAGCTATGTCCCCAACCTCAAATGCAACACACAATTGTGTGCAGAGCTCATTGTAAATGCAGCCATCGATACTGAGCCAGAAGATATCGCAAACCTACTGGTCAATAAATTCAGCTCCAACTTTACCCCTCTCGCCCATTCAACCTTACCTCAGGAAATACTATCAAATACAACTCCCCCTGGTATCACTAGGGAACAGGTCCTTAATGCTCTCTATGGGCCCAGACAATATCCCAGGATGCCTTCTAAATAGCATGAAACATGACCCATCAGGCCCTCTGGAATTGTTATTTAACTGTAGCCTCCCAACAGGCTTCGTGCCTGATGAATGAAAAACAGCAACAGTCATCCCTCTACATACACGTGGGGCATTTCCAGACCTTGGAAACTGCAGATCCACACATCTTACTAGTTTTAAATGTAAAGCCATGGAAAGAATTATCATGGAAATTATAAATAGTTATATAGTAAACCTCCAGGAACTGGACCCAACCCACCTTGGTTTCATCAAGGGCAGGTCATGCCTACTCAACCTGGTGGACTTCGAGAAAGTCACCAAAGCAATGGATGATGGCAATATAGTTCACCCTGCCTACTTTGACCTGGCAATGGCATTTGACACAATACCCCACTTGGGCATTGTTGACAAACTCAAGAGATTAGGTACAAACCCTTATGTCACCCGGTGGACAGCCATCTGGTTCACAGACTGGACCCAAGAAGTTAGAATTGGGGAGTTCACCTCTACAAAGATGATCACAAGTGGAGTCCCTCATGGATCAGTCCCTGGACCACTCTTTTTTGGCATTTACTTCTCTGAAGTCAAGGCCAATGTCACTGTCTCTGTTGTCTGACTAAATTTGCAGATAACTGCAAATTAGGAACTGTCACTGAATCCCACACTAACACAAAAGTTCTCCAGGAAGGGCTGACACAGACAAACAACTGGTGTCAAAGCCATAGACTAAAATTAAATGCCAAGAAATGCATAATATCCTACGAGAAAACATCCACCCCTGGTAACTACCATACTGACAACAGACCCCCAAGAGTTGAACCAGTAGTCAAGGACTTAGGGACACACAGACAATAATCTAGCTTTGACCATCACGTGTCCACAGTAGTGAGTAAATCATTCTCTATTGCGCAACGTATAAACAAAGGTATGGCATCTAGGTCCAAAGTAGTCATTGCTCCACTGTATTCAGCATTCATCAGACCTATCACTGAGTACAATGTCCCCTGCGGTATGTGCCTAACCAGGCATCTCCAGCAACTGGAACGTCCACAGAGGTTCCTCATTAAAAGAATACAGGCCGTAAGCAAAATGTCCTATGCAGACTGCCTCAGGGCCCTATCCTTGTATTCTGTCTCCTACAGGCTTTTGAGGGGAGATCTATGCCTGGCATACAAGGTACTGTCAGACCCCACTCTGATGGATCTCCTGCATATCCACAAAACAAACAACACCAGAAATGCCCATTCTAAAGACTTAAAAACCTTGCCTGTGATCCAAATAGGACCTGTTGGAAAGACAGGTATGTTTCCAGAGACTACCCCATCTCTGAAACGGGTCTATGTTTAACGATCGAATGGAAAATTCATCGAATGGCCATTCATGATACATAGACCATCGAAACTTCCATTACATGAAAGGCCAAATGATGTAAATAATTTCAACGAACGATTAGTTGACCAACATAAAGGAAATGGAACATAGTACCTACTTATCAGTAATGTAGGGATAAGGAAGCCAGTCCTTTCCCCACTGTAGTGTGATCTCAGAGTTGGTACATATAGTTAACTGGGGGTGTGGAGGCGCACAGCCCCCCCCCCACAAGAGAAAGATTTGGTGAACACCAGACTCTCCTTTTGTGGGGGGGCTGTGCCCCCACATCCCCAGCTCATTATATATACCAACTCAAAGACTGCACAACAGTGGGGAAAGGTCAGGTTTCCTTATCCTTACATTATCACTAAGTAGGTACTACTTTTCGTTTCCTTTGGCCAACTACAATTGTTTGTTGAAATTATATATGATCATTTAGCCTTTCAAGGAACGGAAGTTTAGATGATCTGTGTACGATGAACAGCCATTCGATGAGCGCTCCATTCAATCGTTAAACACAGACCCCACTGGAACAGGCTCCTCAACCCAATTAAAGTACAACTTGGGAAACTGGATGGGGAACAGGAAATTCATCCCTGGTTTGGCACCTATGTCTCTAAAGGACACAAGCAACCTGTAAACAGTTCACATCCCAGACCCCTGCTTGTAAATGTTTCATCCCCCAAGCCTCTGCTTACACTTATCAAGGGTACGAGAACTTGTTGGAGATTTGGGATGCATGGCTAGCCTTAAAAAGGCCCTTGTGGTCGTTAGCCTAGTAAACACCTATGAACCTATATGCAGGGTCAGATGACAGTTGAGACGAACAACATTTATAATCTGGACAGACTCTCTACTGCTTGTCAATTTTTCTTTGGAAATGAAGCAATTGAGTTAAACGGCTTGCAAGCAGCTATAAAAGTGTCTTCAAAAGCTGGCAAAATGGGAGGAACAGGTGCAGAATTAAGAACCCAATCATCTAACAGAGCATAAAATCTGCCCAGATCTGGGGGAGCCCATGCTTGTTCCCAAGTACAAACATTCTGGAGTCTAGCAACAATCTCAGCAAAGGAAAAAAAAAACTTGTCTGGGCTTAACTTTAGGTTCACTATCTGAAGTGTCAGAGTTCTGTGCAATGAATTCCTGAGGAAAATTATGCCCCCCCCCCCGTCTCTGTCAGGAATGTGGGAGGAAACTGGAGCATCTGGAGGAAACCCACGCGACCGCAGGGAGGACATGCAGACTCCACACAGAAGGCATCCCAGCTGAGAATCAAACCGGATGCAAACTGCTGCATCACTGTGGCCACCCTGCAAATAATACTACAAATATTTCTTAAAATATTTATGAGAGGAAGGAGTCCCCAAAAAGGGTCTTATCTGTTAAGAAGCTTTTGACTGACCGGTGTACCTCTGGAGTAAGAGATGCTTCTCTTTGAGGTGGCAGGAAAATATACAAGATTTACCTCACACTGGTTGGCTGATATACTTGCCTCCAAAAAGAGTGCAGCCTATCAGCAGCCAGATTGAATGAGAGGGAGGGAAGGGAGTTACAGCTTTAGCAAGCTGGCCAGGTGGTATGCTTGGCAGTACACAACCCACAGACTACTGCAGCAGTGAGAATGAAAAACATCTGGGCTTACTTTAAAAACATCAGAAATTAAGTTTTGCGCACACAACCCAACAGAGTTAACTTTAGAAAAATCCAACTCTGAAGATACTTTGAGCAATCTATAGAGTGTACTTAGCAAGAAGTTCCTTCTCCTGTAGTTAGCACAATTTAAGCGTCCAATATTCATTACTATGACACTTAAGTGACTTGCACTGACACAGCAGATATTGGCAAACCCCAGCAATCATGGTGAGAGCTGGTATGCATACTTGCACAATGCTCTTTATTCAGCAAAAGCTACACATATATGTTTTTTTTATCTTTGAAGTTCACTAACAAATGCATGTGAATACAGAGTCAGTATTTAAAATACAACTGTACTACTTTAAGGTAAACAAATCACACATAAAAAAGTGACCCAAATACATGTGTTCTTCACCCAGCAGCAATATAACAGTCTAGCAGTCCTGTTCCAACTTTTAACTTAGAAAAAGTTGCGCTATGTAAGGAACAAACACCTCCATGAGTTTAATTTGACTCACCTGATGAAAAAAGAAAATGAAAGCTGTACGGCCTTCTTGAAACACATGCTAACAACATTCAACATGAGCTGCCAAGTCAGAAAGATAATGCTAGGTTTACACCACTGTAGTCTCACTGTATAAGTTGCACAGTTTTGTGTTTTACTGTCTAATGTGTTTTAAGGAGTAGAAAACAGCTACACTAAATAATATGTTACTGTTAATATAGTTCCTTTAAAAAAACTTATAAAATGTAATAATTTACTGACATTTATGTGGGGCAAGCTATAAAGCCATGCCTCCACCATGACTCACATGTAGGAAAAAAAAGACGTTATGTACTCACCATAACATTTCCATGTGTGTTATCCACCTTCACCTTCATTCTTACTAGGATGGGTTCGGATCTGATCCTCAAATCTGATTCGGCCTTTATATTCAAGCTCAAGGTCTTCTACCAGCTTGTGGCTAAACCCTATCCCAGCATGCACCAGAAAACCTCCCAAGATCTTGTTTGCAGTTATAATAGTAGTATAAAAGAAACGCTGTAAAATAACTCAAGAGTCCAAAGAAGAAGGCCAAACAATATTATTCAGTTGTACCAACTCGGTCTTCCAGTAGTACAAATGGTCCGGGAATGGAGGGTGGGATGTAAGAATGAATATGAAGATGGACAACACACATGGAACAGTATGGTGAGTACATAACTTCTTTATATGTTGTTGTCCTATCTCGCCTTCATTCTTACTAGGATGGGACAGTGTCCCTAGCACCATCTTTCTTGGGTGGCTCAAGGAAGAATAGTCTTCAGAATCGTGGAACCAAAAGAGGCCCTGTTCCTGGAAGCCAAATCGACTTTGTAATGAGAGATAAAGGTATGTGGTCTTGCCCATATTGCCAGAGCACAAATGGTATCAATTGGTAGTTTAGCCAGAAAGGCGGAAGAGGTTGCAATGGCTCTTGTAGAGTGGGCTGAAACTCTTTTGGCGAGATCTCTATTTTGAGACTTATAGATGAAAGCTATGCAATACGAAAGCCATTTTGAAAGTGTTACCTTAGAGAATGAAGTACCTTTCTTTGAGTCTGAAAAGGAGATAAATAGCTGATTAGACTTTCTGAAGTCCTTAATCCCTAAGTAGAAATGTAACTGTCTATGCACATCCAGTTGATGTAACATGTATTCTGCCTTATTCTCGTAATTTGAGTAAAAGATTGGCAGCTCTACAGATTGGTTTAAACTTGATTCTGAACATACTTTTGGCAAAAAGGAAGGGTTTGTTCATAAGGACACCCTGTCTCTATGGAAAAGCAAGCAGGGGGGCTTTATTGACAAGGCTTGCAGCTCTGACACTCTTCTAGCAGAGGTAATCACGATCAATAAAATAGTTTTCAATGTCAAGAACTTGAGTTCGCAAAATGATGCTGGCTCAAACGGGGGGGGGGGAATTAAACGAGACAGGAGAAATTCAAGTCCCATGGTGCTGGACAGTCTTTGATTGGTGGTCTTAATAGCAAGGTACCTTTAAGAAAGGTTTTGCACAGTCTGTGAGACATAATATTGAGGTCAGATTCACCTAAATGGAAACTGGATATCGCTGCTAACTGAACTCTAATGGTAGCTGCAGCTGCGATTTAAATTGAACAGCTTTGCCAGGAATTCTGGAATGGAATTTTATAGGGCAGAAAACGGGTCAATATGATTATGAGAAGCCCATAAGGAGAATTTTTTCCATTTGCTTCTATATATCTTTCTTGTTGAAGCTTTATGAGAGGAAATTAGGATGTGCTTAACCGAAGAAGAGAGATTAGGAAAGCTGGCTATTGTTGGAACTGCAGCAGCCAAGCTGTCAATTTGAGGGTCTGAAGGGAAGGGTGGAGCGTTCCTGACGCAGGAGTCAGAAGGTTTGGAACTGAGTCCAGCAACCAAGGCTCCTCCCGAAGATGAGGCCATAGAAAAAGAGAACCAAATCTGACGAGGCAAGCCACTTCCCAAAAACTTGGCTTTCTGAAGTACTTTGGGTATTAAAGGAAGGGGGGGGGCAGAGAGTAGTCCTGAAGGTAAATCGTGAACAAGTACATCCCTTGGTGACTCCCCTGGAGGGGGGATAAGGGCAAAGGAGCTGCTGCATTTGGCTTTCATGGATGCTGCAAAAAGGTCACAGCAAGGCTGGCTCCATTTCTGGAAAATCTTTTCCACTACTTCCTGATTAGGGACCACTTGTGACGCATCAGAATTTCTCTGCTGAGTCTGTCCGCTATCACGTTGGACTTCCCCAGGATGTGCACTGCCATCAGAAAATGCTGGGAGGAGTTTGCCCACTGCCATACTCTCAGGGCCTCTCGACAAAGGGGGTAAGATTTGGTTCCTCCTTATTTATGTACTATACAAATGACATGTTGTCTGTATTGCAATAGTTCCCAGTAGAAGAGAATCCTGGAATGCTTGCAATGTTAGAAGCACCGCTCTCATCTCTAGGACACTGATGTGCATGTGGGCCCTAGTGATCCTGCCAGGTGCTTTAGACAGTCTTTTCCAAATAATGCCCCCCCAACCCGGAGCGGTTTCCGTGGTCACTGTGGCCAATGGTTGGGGGAAGTACAAATGGTGGACCTAGAGTTACATGAGTGGAGTAAAGCCACTAATGAAGGTTCTTTTTGCAAATCTCTATTATTATTTTGTGGAACATCGGCAATTCCTGCATCGACCACTGAGTGGATAACAGCCCTGGAGAATTCTCATGTGTAGATGTGCTAAGGGGATCAGAATCATTGCTGCTGCCATGATCCCAAAGACTTTTAGGACTATCCTTACTTGAGCCCTTTTCTTCGTGACAAGATTTGAAATTTGACGTCTTAGAACTTGAACTCTTTCTGGAGGAAGTCTGGCCATCATGTTTGTTGAATCCAATTCTGCTCCAATAAATATGAGATCCTGAGAAGGCAGCAAGGCAGATTTCTCATAGTTTATTGTAATTCCTAGATGAGAGCAGAGCTGCAAAGTGGAGTCTCTTGCTTTTATTAGTAGATACTCGGTGGTGGCAGTTAGGAGCCAGTCATCCAAGTATGGAAACACCCGGAATCCTAGGAGTCTCAAGTGAGCTGTGACTACTGCCATACATTTGGTGAACACTCTGGGGGCTGTAGTGAGGCCAAAGGGCAGAGCTCGAAACCGGTAAGGACTGGCTCCCAGCCGAAAGAGCAGGTCTCTCCTGGATCACCTGTCCATTTTTATGTGGTAGTACACATCCTGGAGGTCTATAGAGTATATCCAATCATCTTGTCTCAGAAAAGGGAGTGGTGACTGCAGTGTTACCATCCAGAACTTGGACTTCTTACTGATTTTGTTTAAATTGCTGAGATCCAGAATTGGTCTCCAGTCTCCTGTTTTTTTTGGAACTAGAAAGAATCTTGATCAAGTTCCAGATCCTATTTGATCTGCAGGGACTGTTTGGATGACTCTCTTGTCTAGCAACTTTTGAATTTCTAACGTTGCCTGTTCCCTTTAAATGGGTAGAACATCTGGGATCTTTTTTTGTGTTTTGGACGGGAAAGGTAAAGGTTAAAGAGTAACCTCTGGATATGATGCTTTGTACCCATTTGTCTTTTATTTGTTGCCAGGCTTCTGGGTACAAAGATAAATGGCCCCTGACCTCCTCCAGAGATGGACAGATGGGCCTCCTTTCATGAGTGCTGAAAGGGCTTACCAAAGAAAGATTCTCTGTCACCCTGATTCTGTGGACCCACTCTGCCACGTGGTCACTGTCTTTCATTACTACTTCCCCCTCTGCCCCAGGGGGAAGATATACCATGTTTATCCTGGAAAGGACTCGGAGATTTTCAGAACCACTTTTTGCCACTTCCTTTCTGACCTTTGGGATAAGGTCTGGTAATCATGGAAAAATGGACTCCTACGGCAGACGAGTCTTTCCTTCTTGCTTACACCTGGTTAGTGTGTCCTTGACTTTGGGCCCGAACAGAGACAAGCCATTGAACAAAGGAAGACTTAAAGGGCTCCGTGAAGTCACACAAGCACATCCAAGAATGTCTCCTTAGGGAAATTCCAGAACCCGCTGCTCTACTTGCTGCATATACGGCATAAGAAATCAGTCTCATGGAGGAGTTGACAACTGAGTTTAAGATAGAGAGCCGAGAGGAAACCATCTGAAATCCCTTCAGCTATTGAACCTTGGAGACCATCTCCTAGCCCTTTCAGGAGGTCTCTTTGTAATCTAGTAAACTGGGTAAGGTAATTCAGAGATCTGAGGGCAAAAGTCGCTGAGAATGTGCTTTCCACATCAGTCCATTGTACGAGACTTCTTGTTCGGTGGATGAACAGAAGATGTCTCTTAGAGTTCCTTCTTGGTGGCTGCCACCACCGCCATACCAGCTACTGGGACTCCCTTAGCTTGAAAGGTTTTTGTCTGATGGGGATTTGATAAATTTATCTGGCCTCCTAGGAACAGGTCCCACTGAATCTGGAGACTCCCACACTTTCCGAGAAACTGAGTCCATAAGTTTGTCGAAAGATGGAGACACCCAAGTGGAGGAAGGGTGAGATCCAAAGGCCTTCAGGTATACGGACTTCTCTGTCGAAGGGTTGGTGGACTTCCAGCCTCCAGTGCTTTTGGGGGTCGAACGTCCAGAGATGACAGCAGAACTGTCTGTAGAGATAGTACTCTCCTCATCACCACAAAAGCCACCCACCCCTGATCCGAGGATATCCCTAGATCTGAAGAAGTCAAGGGAACCTCTGGAATCAAGGACGATTGGCCTGAGGCTGAGATAGGAAAGGAGCTCACCTGAGTCGATGTCCCGAGAGGCATGGTAGGATGCGACAACTGTGTAATCCTACTCACCTCCCCGGACCAGACTGGACAGCATCAGCTACTAGATTCCTTGAGCTCTGATGGAGCAGAGGAGGTTGGAGCAATGGTCAGATCCAAAGATCCCGTCATAGGTCTCGGATCCGAGGGTTCCACTAATACCAGTTCAGTACATTCTGACTCCGAAGTCCGAGGTCGGATTGGAGGAGGAATTGGAGCAGACGGGGAGGATGTAGTCAGATCCAAAGCCCTCAGGGGTTGGATCCGAGAGCAACTTGGCCAGCGCTGTTGTCCTTAACAGCCTCTGTACCACTCAATCCACGTCGTTGTTGTCAGATAGACTCCTGAAAGACCGAGTCGAGGGGGCTGGAATCTTTGGAATGCTGTAATACTGGTGACCTTAGAGTAGGGGAGAATGGCTCCAAAACTGAAGGCTGGCTCCGAATCTGAATCTCTGCCGGCACCAAGACAGATGGTGTCGGAGCTGTAGACTTTTCGGATCCGATGGGCTTAGGATCTGGTGTGGAAATTTTGGCAACTTTTTTGACCGCTCAGAGAAGGCACTAGAAGAGGAAGATCTCCTCTCAGACTTGTCCAATTTAGAAGTTGGGGACTTGTCAGTTTTTGGTAAACCCAGACCTTCTTGTATAGCCTCTGAGAAGGGGGTTTTCAACAGCCCTCTCAATATCAACTTGTTCTTCCTTCCCCTACAGGAGAGCTCTGTGGTTAAAGAATAGCAGAGATGGACAGCTCCTAGGCAATAGACACAAAATGTGTGTCTATCACTTAAGGTCATTTTCTGCCCACATTTCTCACATTTCTTGAAACCTAATGGTTTCGAATCCTTATTAGACATTCTGACAGAAAAGAGGGATAGTGACAGAGAAAAAAGGTAGCGAGAGAAGTTTGTTTTTTTTTTTTTTTTTAAACAGCAATTACTTTGACAGAAAAAGCAGTTATAGGGAATTAAAGGAGGGCACAGCCCTCTAACTTAAATGGGCTATGCCCGGGAGATGGAAAGGGGAAGAGATAGCCCTCTAACTTAAACGGGCTGAAGGGAAGGCAGTTCTCTAACTTAAACAAATGGTCTTCAATAGGATTTCTGGAAGAGAAAAAAAACAGAGAAATAACAAGAATAAGAGCCATCTAACTTAAACGGGCTAATTATCTTTTAAAATAGAAGCCAGGAGAGGGACAACAAGGCCTAGAAGAAACAGGATGACCAATAGCAGAAAAAACAACCACAAAAATGGAAATAAAACTATCTAACAACATATTTAACTATTTAAAGATAAATAACAACGAAGAGTAAGCAATTACTAAAAGTAGAGAGTATAATAAAGAATATACTTAGCCAAAGCTAGCAGAACGCGCAACTGATCTTGTTAAGCGGCAAATGAGATCTGGGGAGGTTTTCTGGTGCATGCTGGGATAGGGTTTAGCCACAAGCTGGTAGAAGACCTTGAGCTTGAATATAAAGCTCAAGTCGGATCCGAGGCTTGGATCCAAACCCATCCTAGTAAGAATGAAGGCGGGACAGGACAACAACACATCAAATGCTACATCCCTTCCCAGAATACAACAGTGTTAAAGGAGGTGTTAAGTCTGACACTGCATGCTTCACAGGAATTATGTACATACAGGTGTACTTATAATGGAAATGCAATAGTAGAAAGTTAACTAAATGCTTAATTTCTAACACTTTACATTTAATGATACAATTACATTTGGTCTGCACAACAGGGTTTAAAATAAGTGCAAGTGTTTAGTATCAAACTGAATCCAGGACAAAACTCTATGTTCTGGTCTTCATACTACGCAAAGTTATTTCTTAGTGGTTTTAGCAAAAAAGGTAACGGCATTTGGTTTTCATTCCCTTCCCTTTCCATTCACACCTACCTACAAAACATACAAAAAAAGGTCAGTGGTAATTACTTGCACTAGATTGCTTCTGAGAAGTGATGTCATGTGATCAGGGTGGGCTAGTCATGCTGAACAGCCGCTTGCATTACAGAGCACAGAGTATTCATTGTAGTAACTCAGCCAAGAGGATAGTGGGGTTTTGGTAGTTATTATGCCCATAAATTGTAAATATCTGTAATAATGCTAAAGCTTTTATGCTGTAAACAGTTACACACTGAAGGTACAGCAATCTCATAGAATGATGGCACAATGTGACCTCCTCATCTAGCAGGGTCTTATTTGAAAACCTCAGAGTGGTGACTCTAAATATTCATCTAATACACCGCAAGCAAATTACAATAGTAAACCCCTTTAAAAATGTGCAAGTCTCTCCACCTGCAAGTTTTATTTCAGAAAAGAACTTCGGATGCAGCTGCACACAAGCAAGCAGTGGACCAGACCTACATGAAGTGAAGGTATTCAAACTAGAATGCCCCCAAACAGATGAATAGTTTAACACAGGACTGCTACCAGTCACAATGTCCTCACATACTTCTTAACTGGAAGACACAAATTAAAGAATCTTCTAAGAAATTGCTTAGTTTGTTCAAGTCAAGCAACTAGCTTGCCTTAACCATAGCATGAAAAGTCAAGGTGTTTGAATGATGGTGCACAGTTCCAATGGATTAGAAAAGACATTCTAAAGATCTAGTTCAAGCCCAAAAACAAAACTACTTCAACTGCCAATATGTGCAAGGCAACCATGAGGCTTCTGAGCCAGCACCATCATTTCAGAAATTTCTGCTGAAAGGCCCAGGAGAATCACATCTACTCGAACAGTGAAAAAATAAAATGGTGGTACAAGTCCTACAAGAAGAGCAAAGGGGAAAGAACAGACCCAAATAACATCCTTTGCAGCCAGTTCCTTCAGAACCAGAAATATTTCTTTGGACCTTTAAGTACCAATCAGAACTTAACTTGTGTTTTTAATTTCTAGTCCATCAAAACTGAGAAAGCCATGCAGAAATAAAACTTCAACTCTAAGCAGACCGCATCTACTTTTCTTTCCAAGAATTTAGCTGAACTGAATAAAATTATGGTCAACACCAAACTGTACTATCTCTTGGAGATCTAGGTGAATGAAAAAAGTAAAGCCTTTTGACAAGGTAGTTGAACATTTAGGTCTGACAGTCAGCTTTAAGAGCTAGAGCTTCTGTTCTGCAATTTCACAGGCCTGGGATTTGGATAATGCTTAATGACATCTTGCAAGGTAAACATAACACCAGACCCAAAATGTTTCCCCAAGAAGAGGATGCAGTTTGGTTCACACCTATTTGGAGAGGTAGAGATTTTTTTTAAACGTTTCTGGCTACTGGCAGTTCTGCAAGCAGGTAGTCTTCCACAGATTGCACAGCATTAAGCACAAAAGAGAAAAAAAAGCTAAAACTGTACATCTGATTCCCTAGTCTGATGTCATAGCTTTTACATACCCCATGAGCCATTTTTTTCTTCCTTTACCAGATGTTAATTGAATGTATTGCTTAAAAGGAGGAGCCACACGCACTTTGAGTGAGTGAGTGAGTGAGTGAGTGAGTGAGTGTGTGTGTGTGTGTGTGTGTGTGTGTGTGTGTGTGTGTGTGTGTGTGTGTGTGTGTGTGTGTGTGTGTGTGTCTGAAAATTAATAAGATATTACGTCTTGTCTAGGAGTCTTTCTTTCACCTAATTTTCAGTCTACACTTTACACAAGTTCCTCCGCCCACCGATGGCTGCTCCCCAGGAAAAACTACCCACTGATACTCCATGTAGTAGAGAGGGAGAGGGAGGGAGGTACTCAAAGTATGTATGCAGCACCAACAATTGCTCACGTCACTGGACATAAAAAAATAAATTAGAAATGTTGGTTGAAAATACAGATCCATTTGGATGTTACGCTAGACCTAAGAATCAAGACACTAGACTGCAGAGCCATGGGCAGTAGGGAGTGTGCCTGTATTGCAACAGTGATCCCTCTACTTGAGAATCAGCATTTGTGGAGATTTACTCACATGACCGCATTACGATCATTGCACAAGTCACACAATTCTTTACATGAGAAAAAAAAAAAAAAAGAGTACCAAAGTAGCAGTTCTGTCCCTCAAATGAGTGTGCTCATATCATAAAAATGGCAGTCAAAAAACCTGCTTTGTTTTTGGACTAGATAGCCAGCAAGCAAAAAATATCAAAAAAAAAAAAAAAAAAAAAAAAAGTTGTTGCCTCACAAATATCTGGAGGATGAACATTTTTGAAAAAAGCTGCTGTCATGGCTGCTTGTGTATCTGAATGTGTTATGACTGCAGACACAGAGGCATCTTTTGAGATCAGTAAGAAACCCCTACATCCACATAGGTCTTTATGATCCCAAGAGGCAACACAGTTTGCCAACTATACAGAAGCAGTCTGCCTGCAGACAAGCTTACTGACCTTGCTAAACATTTCAGTGACAAAAAAAACTAGTCGGTTTGCCTATATTATTTTTTTATCCTGGCAATGTAATATCAAAGTTGTACATGGATGTCCAACAAATGCAATATCCTTACTACTACTTTATTCTGTGGGTTAGGGAAAGAGACTATTTCTGGGACTGTTCAGAAACTACCTTCGGCATGAAAGCGGGATTACTGCCCACATAAAAGGCTCCATGTACAAAAGGGCTTGCAATTTTTACTATTATTCTAGCCAAAGTTATAGCTACTAGGAATGTTTTCCAGGAATGGAAATTCAGTGCCAGTGAGGCATTTGGTTCAAGATGTGCCAGGATTCTTTTCAAAGATAAAGTTCAACTCCCATGGAGGAAGTCAACATGCACCTCTCCTTTCAGAAACTGTTTTGATTATGAAATAGGAGAACAATGGCAAATCCAAAAGAAGGCATACAACATCAGCAGCCAAGTAATGCACTTTGATAGATGCTTAGGAAAGATCTCTCACTGGACATTTTGCTAAATTAATACAAAACCTGAGATACCATACAGTTTGTGCAAGAATGCCTTTAGATAACTTCCACAGACTCCCCTCTATTTAGAAAAATAAGGCATCCTACTGCCAAGTCTCCTGGCTTACTGCAAAATCACTTTCTCTGACAGCTGAGCCTTAAGGTACAAGGCTTAAATGAACTTTAGGTGATTTGGTCTCAGTGAAATGGTCTTTCAGTGAAGTGATACGAATCCATATTCTATATATATATATCTATCTCTCTATAGTTCTACTACACATGATCGAAATTTCATTTGACTGAGACCATAACATCAAAAATCCAAAACACTAAAAACTCACTTGCCTGAAACTCATAAGACTGAAAGCTTAACGATGCTAAATTTAAACATAGTTGTGGCAGTGTGTAGACTACCGCCCTTTCCCCCCCCATGTAGTGCGATCATGGAGTTAGTATACATACTTGGGAGGTGTAGCCCCCCACCTAGTTTGGTTTTACATCGTCCAGTTTGTTAAGAGGGTACATAAGTAGTTTTTAAGTTTTGGAAAGGGTTAGCCATTGGTGTTGTATGTGTGCGTCTATAGTTTACAAATTACTGTGTTGTTTCAGTCTTATGAGTTTCAGTCAAGTGAGTTGTCAGTATTTTGAATTTTCGATTTTATGGTCTCAGTCAAATGAAATTTCGATCATGTGTTGTACACCCATATTATATATATATATATATATATATATATATATATATATATATATATATATATATATATTTACACACACACACACACATATACACATACATTACATAAACATATATATATATATATATATATATAGACACACATACATATATAGACATGTACAAATACATTACATAAAGATATATATATATATATATATATATATATATATATATATATATATATATATAGACATATACACATACAATACATAAACACACATATTTTATATATATATATATATATATATATATATATATATATATATATATATATATATATATATATATATATATATATATATATATATATAGGTCTAGTACAGATGATCAAACTTTTAAAACATCGACTTTCATATGGCCAAGACCATATGATCGACGTTCCAAAAGTTCAAACACCTGAAAAAAAAAATAAAACAAAAAAAAAATTCCTGGACTTTTTTGCAGGAGGGCAAGCCCCCCTGCACCCCCTACACCTCTTGCTATTTAATTATAGTAAATCCGAGATCACACTGCAGTGAGGAAAAGGGACATTTTCCCATTCTGAGCTGTGCAGAGATCTCCATACAGAACATTCAAAGTTTTAAAACTTAGATCATATGGTCTCGGCCATATGAAGGTCAAAGTTTTAAGATTTCGATCATCTGTAGGGGACCCATATGTGTATATATATATATATATATATATATATATATATATATATATACACACACACACACACACACACACACACACACACACACACACATATATATATATATATATACATATATACACACACACACACACACACACACACACACACACACACACATATATATATATATATATATAAACATACAAACACACACACACACACACACACACACACACACACACACACACACACACACACACACACAACTATATATAAAGAGAGAGACAGAGAAAATGCAAGCAAGCTAGGGCCTAAATATACAAATATGTTTGAATGCTCAAACAAACGTAAAAAAGAGCATACATCACAACACAGAAAATGCAAAAAAAAATCTATTTTTTTTTTATACGAGGTAAGCCCCCCACCGCACCTCCCGAACCCCTTGTTATTTATATATACCAACTCTGTGACCGCATTAAAGAAGGGAAAAGGCAAATTCCCACTCCCCACTGTGCAGAGACCTCCTCCAACTCGAAAGACATTTTTCAAAATTGAGATTTTAATCTCATCTCAAACAATACAAAATACAAAATAGTACAGTTGCCAGATTTTATTACTACTGTAGAATGTAGAATTTTTTTTATTGTAGAATGCTGCATAAGGCTGCACAACTTCTTTGCTTTGTATGCGTAAATGCTAATATGTCATGGTTACTGGAGCTTTTCTGCCTGGGCCTCCACTGAAAATGGGCTCTTTTTAGGCCCAGTGGACTTCCTGGTCATCAAACTGAAATAAATATAGTGATAGCAAACTTGTTCAACATTTCAAATGCATATAAATGAAATTTGTATTATATACATACACACGCAAGCACACACACACAGATGCATATATATATATATATATATATATATATATATATATATATATATATATATATATAGGAGCCCTTCATTTGTTCGAACTCTCAAATGTTCAAAACTCATATGGCCGACACCATATGAATGAACGTTTGAAAGGCCGACAAATGATAGCGGCGATCCCGCTACAGTGCAGGACTGGGAGATTCCCCTTTCTGCACTGTAGTGTGATCTTGGAGTGAGAATATTTAAGTAGCAGGGGGTGTGGGGGGTGCAGGGGGGTTTGCCCCCCAGCATAATACAGTTTTACTGTGTTTACAGGTAGGTAAATGGTACTATTTCAGGATGTCAGTCTTTCGGAATGTCGATCACATGGTGTCGCCCATATAAAAGTCGGCATTCTGAAGTAGACCCATATTATATATATATATATATATATATATATATATATATATATATATATATATATATATATATATATATATATATATATATATATATACACACACACACACACACATATATATTTATTTATATATATATATATATATATATATATATATATATATATATACACACATATATATATATATATACACACACACACACACACACACATACATACATATACATACACATATATTACATACTTGCATCCTTAATTTATACATACATACACATATATTACATACTTGTATCCTTAATTTTAAGGATTTCTGCTTGCTCCTTTACAATGTACATTTCATCAATTACACTCCTTAACATCTGCATAGTACAGCTGGATGCTTCCTTTCTAAAGTAGTCCAGGAACCTGCTCTCCTAACAATATGACAGCATGTTCTGGGTAGGAACCGGCTTAGATCCATACACAGGTTTCTAAGTATTACATCAACCACTGGACTTTGGAAAGGTGCTTACTGGCCTATGCCTTGTGGTCACTACTTCCATTTTTATATTGTGCTTAGGCCTAGGAATGCTGAACCATAGAACTGTTGTTCATCTGGAAGTTGGAGGTCTGCTAGAGGCTTGATTTTTGTCCATGCCAAAGAGATCTATTTATCATTTCTTAGATTCTAGCACCTCTAGAGCCCCACTTAAAAGTGCTCCCGTCATAAGATTCAAGGCGCCACCAAAAGACATATCTTCATGTCAGGAATCAGAAAATGTTTTCTGAATTACTGAAGTCATAGCCAACTGGTAAGATATTCCCTTTAAAGAGCAGAGCCTACTGAATCAGGCTGGAAAGAGTCTGCTCTCACTGGAGGTGGGGATTCTTGAGACAGAGGGTTGTGACAGTTGTAATTAAAAATATTTTAATGAAAAACTGGAACTTGTTACGTAATGAAAAACATTTGAGGGAATTGTTAGGTAAGAAACCTATCTGTGACTACAGAAAGGAGCTACAATAAAAAAAATCTACTAGAACAAAAGGAAAATAACAAGAGGGAAGGGCGAATGTTTAAATGTGGTACATGTAAGTTTTGCCCTTACATTCTGGAGACTAGTAGGTTAGAAATAAATGGGGTCCGAATAAATACCAAGGAGAGATCTAATTGTAGTAGTGAAAGGGTGGTTTATTGTGCTATATGTGAAAATTGCCTATGTTTTTATGTGGGCAAAACAGAACGGAAATTGAAGAACAGGATAGGCGAACATCTAAGAAATATAACAGATGGGTATGAATGTAATGCCCTAGCTAACCATAATTCCAGAAATCCTGGACACAGATTCAAATTTATAGTCCTGGAATCCTTAAAAATATCTGAAAGAGGGGGCGCTTGGCCATATTTGTTGGAAAAAATAGAACTTACATAGCAGTTACATTTAAATGCCCTAAATTGGCCAGGACTAAATGACAGTGTTTCCATTAGCAGCCTTCTTAAACTAAAAGCATTAAGAAGATGATGTCATTTACTAACAAAGGAACTTTTATGTCATCAGAACTGTTAATATTTCAACTTGTTTAGGGGGAGAAATATGATTTTAAAAGTGTATTATGGAAATGCTTATACAGGAGCATGTTAGAAGAACTTGTTTTGAAGGTTTTATAAGCATAGATACTTTAACTAGTTTTAATGTTATAAATAACTTGAACTTCGGGTTATATATATGTATTTACTTGTATGTCAGTTTTGTATTTTCAACTGTTAACTTTATGATTTATGAAATTTATTGTCGAATGTATATTTGTAAGGTTGAAACAAGCTAGTACATAAGATTTACATTAGATGTACTGTTGCACTTTAAGAGCAGTAGGATGTGATGTCATGGCTTTGAAGTGATTTAAACTACTGTGACAGGAGATGAAGTTCCTAATACATTAAGCTCGGGACAAAAGCACTTATTTGTTTTACTAATAAAAACAGTTGTGCGATTTGGTACTGTATTTGCTTTTTTTAATTTTTTTAAAGTTCATCCCTAACCCAATTCAAATGTAATCTTAACCACTGGATGTGAAATTGCAAATTCATCCTCAGGCTGGTCTCTTAGAGGCACAAACTGAAAGCAAACATTCCCTAACATACTGCCCTACACAACCTTTTAGCAACCTCATAACAAACATAACACCCTCCCCAATTAAGACACACATGTTACAAGGGAACACTACTGGGCTGAGATGCACGTCTAGGCTTATAAAGGCCCTGCTGGTCATTAGCCTAGTATGTACCTATGAACCATGCTCCATTTGGGAGGTGAACACTATTAAGTACTTGAAAAAGGATGCACAACCTTTTAAGTGCGTCTGCTTAAAGGTATACACTGAGACACCCTAAGAATTTTGTGACCTCTTGCTCAGTATTGTTCCTATGATCCTGAAGCTAGCAAAGAGCATCTATATTGCACTGTAAGTTTTTTGAAGGAATCTGCCTTCCAAATAGATACTTGTTAAAATGATTTCCAACACCACAGGCATCAGAAATGTTAGACATGGCATTACTTCAGAAGCAGCCAAACAGTTAAACAGGAATCAACAATACAATCAAAGTACTAAAAGCCAATTAAAAATTGGAATTCCAGATTTTGTTCTGGAAATCACTTGGAATGGACTAACAAAGGCTGACGACTGATCACTTCTTATGGCAAAAAAAAAAATGAATTAAGACACAAACTGCTCCTTCACAAAAGTCAGACGTTGGTCTGAAATATGGAGACAAAAGAGGTGCTCAGCTCATACAGGACTCACAAACATTCTGGAACACACTGCAGACGTCCACCTTCAGCTACTTCTCCTGAAAAAAAAAAAATACTGCAACAGTGATCTCTACAATGAACACCTGTACTTACCTTCAGGTAACTGATTTAAAAAAAAAAGTGTTCACTGACAGATTCTATGAATCCAGGGGGAAGAATCTAAACACCCACATCAAGGTGAGTACAAATAAAGGGCACAGGAACTGCTTTAACTTCAAGGGAAAAGAGCAGTCAAAATGGAGATGCATGCATTACAAAGGTGAAGAGAGTACTGAGGGATGTTCAACACTAGGAGACAGGCTAAACTGTGATAATTCTGTATTCAATTGCAATACACATTTCACAGAAAAGTATGTAAAGGAACGCAGGCAAAGCAAGATGTACAGACAGAGGGCAATATCAAACCCAGTAAAATGAGGATTATACAAGTTTGAACCCTGAAAGTCCAAGAGTCACCTACATAAGAATGATCAGATTCATTTGGTCATTCTTTGGCAGTAAAGGCTCACAGATCTGGGAGTCTTGAACTGTGTATGAACAGGATATTCTTGAACTGAAGATAATTTTTTCCAGAAAACTAAATACTAAAGCAATGGCGGGGTCCAACAGACTTCAGAGGCAAAAGAACTCTGAAAAGAGGTATCACCCACATAAAAATCAAGAAGAATTTTTGATTTTACAGCACAGTTGCCATCACTGATAGCCATTTGGAAAACACTCATGGGACTGATGGAGCATGAGCAGGAGCAACGCCCTGGAAGTGCAAGGGCAACACAGCAGACCTGACAAAACTATTTTTTTTCCCTGATATTACTGTTACATGACAGCAAGTATTCACCATAATGTATACCTCATGGAAATATATACGGCCTGTCCTTGAAAAGTCAACATCCTAAAGTTTACATTATTTACCCAGTGACTGAAGATGCTAGACTTGACTCTAAAACAGGATGAGAGTTTGCTGCATTTGAGGTATTGGAAAAAAAATTAAAAAACTATTTGCCAAATGGCACCGACTCATATGGCACACTTCTAATGCAAGAACAGAAAGAAACAGTTTAAAAATAGATATGTGCAACTTGTCTTGTCCTTTGGTATAATGGGATGAAGCCCTAACTATGACCCAGGTATCCTGTGTTCAACTAGTGGAATAGGAAGGGAGTTGGAAGGGCCAATCAGAGGATGACGGGCTTGACTGCCCAATGCCAATCCTGGCAAGAAGGGGCGTGGCAGAGGACAACTCCTGCCACATTAGCAACTCTTACCAGTGCACGGCTGATCACTGGTGGAAGTTTCCCCAGTCAGTCACATGCTGCAAGCAGTATCAAGCCCACCAAGTCAAGAAGGCGGATGTGTGGAAACATGCAAATCTCTCCATGACCATGCAACCATTGCAAGTCTGCAAGCCACCTACTGGGAAGGGATTATGATGGTATTAGGCAGAATAAGACATTTTTTATTAACACCACTGTAACAGAATTTACTTTTTTAATGAAAATGGGCTCTTTACGGCCCAGTGGACTTCCCCGGTCATCAACCTTAAATAAATAAATAATAAATAAATAGAAACTGCTGTACATCAGTACAGTATAATCATGATGACATTTTTGCAAGATTAGATATAAAAGCAAAACATTTATTTAAGAAGTTTCTTGAAAGTTACTGAGAGAATTATGATAAGAAATAAAGTAAAAATTTTTTTTTTTTGGGGGGGGGGGTCCTACAACAATGAAGGAATTATTTACAAGTGAATGGTATCACAGATACATGCAGACATTATACATTTTTAACTGGTTGTGTTAGGAGAAAGGATATATTATGTAAACATCTTCCTTTGTTACAGCAATTGTTAAAATAAATGCTTGAGTTATCTTCTGTGAAACAGGCATCAAGACTGAACAAAACAAAAAATATTTTTTATACTTAGGAAGGAGGAGGAGGAGGTTTGGGTATGTTAAGAGCCAAGTTATTGGGGATATTATTGAGAAGGCATTTTCAGAAGAAGGTAAAAAGATACCATAAGAACAACACGAATATCCTGTCCCAGAGACTTCCCATGCTTTGGAATAAGATTCCAATTTACATTAGGCAGATCTCCTCGCTAACACTCTTGGATGGGAAACTGAAAGTTTACCCCAGGATCACTTCAGTGGCTCTGCTGGACAGAGGCACAGGGAACTAATCTAAGGGGGTGGCGAAAGCCAACACATTCTGGCTAGGCTTATAAATGCCTTCGGGCAGATAGCCTAGAACCTACCTATGAACCTCTAATATAGCAAAGAGTTACTAGCATGGAAAACATTTGTAAAAATAGAACTTTGATGAAAGAAAACATGTATAAAGTGATAACTGAAAAATATTGCACTGGACAGCTTTGGAAATTAGGAACATGACCTTAGACAAGAGAAAAAAAAAAGAGCAAAGTTACAGAAGATGGGGTTTATCTTTCTGAATATTTGTGCATTTCAGCATCACTTAAGTACTGTGTTGTCTATAAGGATTTAAAAGTATCCAGCTAATTGAGCCTAGACCCTCCTCCATATCCTACCTAGGCTGCTAAAACTATGACTCATGCAGCTGGGACCATGCTTTAGCATTTCATCCCAAAAACAGCATCCCCTTCCCCCTAATGGTGCAAGCCCCATCCCAACTAGAATGATTTATTTGCTGAAGTGGAAGGATCTTTTTTCTTGCCTTATATATCATTTAGGTGTAATGTTGTGCATAATACTTTAAAGGCATCCTGGCTGTCTGATTCTGGAACCTCTTCTGTAGTTTCATCTAGGCTGCCAAAACTATGACTTTTTGTGTCCGCTTCATAGTTACAAATAAATGACAGTAAAGGGTGTCTAACTCTGACCTGATGAAAGCAATCCTCTTAGGACCAAGGACTTTCCCAGTTTTATGGAAATTGCAAGGCCTGGTGACCAAAGAAGTAGTCAAGCAAAAGATACTACCAAGAGGTCAGGCCTTCAATGGGCTATGAGGAGGCAGTTGTCTAAGCAGGGAAACACAAGAACTTATTTGTCCTGAAGATCCTCTGCCACCATGGCTAGCAACTTGACAGGCAGCCTGGACTGGATACACAGGGGAAATCAACTGGCAAAACCTTATATTAGAGGTGAAGTCCACTTATAACAAATAAAAGGAATCTCTGTGGACGCCAGCCACTGATGTGCAAGAAGACAGCTACCATTCCCAACAACATGAACCAGACAACTGGGAGAGATGACCCAGTTAGAGAATCACTTTAATTTGACATACTGCATGGGCTTACAGAAGTCCAAGGTGGGACTTGGGTCAATCTTTCCCTTCAGAGTAGGGAAAATATGACAGCAGAAACCTTTCCATTTTTCCGGACAAACAGGTTTCTACTGCCTCTTTAAGGAGTAAAGTCTTAGCCTGCTCCAACAACATTGGGAAAACTTACTAGTTCCTGACCAGAACATTTTTCTGGAATCTACTCAATAATTCTAAGACTGACCATCCATGAGCATACTAAAACTCATCAGTCTGTGGTGATGACTGCAGGCTGGGACAAAGTCCTATTGGTTAATGAAGAGTGTGACAGCTGTGTTGGTAAAAACGTCTCTCTCAGTAAATGGCACAGTTAGGAAAGGCAAACTTTCAAGACACTTGGAGACCTTGTCATGGTACATTTTTTTCTTAAGTGGATTATATCGAATGACAGTTTTCTCTTTTGAAAATCCTTAACTGGTCATGGGAGGCCCGCTCAAAGAAGAAGTCACCTAAGAATGAAGCATCCTGAATTTCCCACTAGACATCATCTCTAAATAGACATAATCGAAATCTGGTACAGAAGCCATATTCATCACCTTTGTTCGCAAGCCACCATAGTTACTGCATCAGCACTCAGCACAACATTATACTGGTCTATGGAAAAGTCCATTAAAAAGCAGTGACAAGGGTTAAATTCAGAGAGGTACGCCAGCATTTTCAGAGCCTCCTTTTATCAGATTTCACTTTTCCAGATCCTGATCCTCAAAGGACCGAAACTGAGACAAGCCAAAAAAAAGAAGTTATGTACTCACCATAATGTTCCATGTTTGTTGTCCATAATCTTGCCTTCATTCTTGATGGTTGGGTTCAGAATCGAGCATCAATTCCGACTCTGCCTAATACTAAAGCTCAAGAGCTTTCACTAGCTCGAGGCTATACCCTATCCCATGAAGCCTAGTGACAGTTCCCCAGATTTTGTTTGGAACACTAATTACTAGAAATTATCTAACCAGAAAAAGAAATGGGTAAAGATAAAAATCCTTAGCCCATGTCTCATGAGACAAGAAGGGAATCAGAGAACTTTATGATCCTCCAGATAGGTGGGGGAAGGAGGGTGGGATGCAAGAATGAAGGTGAGATTATGGACAACAAACATGGAACGTTATGGTGAGTACATAACTTCTTTATGTTATGTTGTCCTATCTCGCCTTCATTCTTGATGGTTGGCACAGCATCCCCAGCACCTTTTTTCTCTGGTGGCTCAAGGGAATAAATTCTTCAAAACAGTGGAATCAAAGGAGGCCCTGTTCTGTGAAGCCACATCTACTTAGTAATAAAGGTATGAGGATTGACCCATGTGGCTGCTGCACAAATTGAATCCAAAGGTAGTCTGGCTTGGGAGGCGGTGGAAGTCGACATAGCTCTAGTCAAATGGCCTCGAATTTTACCTGGCAGTTGCTTATGCTGAGAACTAAATGCATAAGTAATGGTGTCTGAAAGGCATTTAGATAAAGTGACTCTTGAAATTGGCACCCCATTTCTAGTCTCTGAGAATGAGACAAATAATTGGTCAGATTTTCCGGGTCTATATTATAAGAATGAAGTTTTACATTTGGGTGACACCATATGAGCAAAGTTGTAAAACATCGAAACCAAAACAAAAAAATGTAAAAACAAAAGAAAAACCTACCTGATCGCTCTGAGCAGGGGGGCAAGCCCCCTGCACCCCCCCACTACTTAAATATACCAACTCCGAGATCGCACTACATTGAAGTAAAGGGAACAATTCCCTACAGCAATCTCTGTTCACACTTGCAAGGTTTTAAATATTTGTCCATTTGGTGTCGCCCATATGGTGTTTGAAAATTTAAAACTTCGTTCTTATAATATAGACCTGATTTTCTAAACTCCTTTGTCCTATGATGAAGCTTATATTCTGCCTTGTTGTCATAGTTGAGAAAAAAAGACAGGCAGGTCAATGGACTGAATCAAGTTGGACTCCGAACATACTTTGGGCAGAAAAGGATTTGTTCTAGGAAAGAGACCGTCTTTGTGGAAAACTAAATAGGGAGGACGAATAGACAAAGCTTGTAGTTCTGAAACCCTCCTAGCTGAAGTAATGGCTGTAAAAAGATTGTCTTCCATGTAAGGAACTTTAGTGGGCAGGAGGAAGCTGGCTTGAATGGAGGGAGAAAAAGTAGTCAGCACCAAAGTTAGATCCCAGGGAGGTGGTGGTTATCTTATTGGAGGTCTTAATAGGAATGTACCTCTTAGAAAGGCTTTGCATAATCTGTGAAACATTATTTTCGATCCCATGTCTCCCACATGGTAGTTGGACATGACAGCTAATTGCACTCGTATAGTAGCTGCAGCTGCACCTTGACTGAAAATCTCTGCTAAAAAATCTAGAATTGTGGCCACAGGGGCTGTGAAGGGGTCTATGTGATACTTGGAAGCCCAACTAGAAAACCTTTTCCATTTGCTAGCATACAGTTTTCTAGTTGCAGTCTTATGAGATGAAACCAGAATGTGTTGCACTGCCGGGGATCTATCCAGAAGCCTGGCTAAGATGAGAAGTGGAGCAACCAAGCTGTCAGTCTGAGGGTTTGGAGGGAGGGATGGAGCATTCCCGACTGATAGGTCAGAAGATCCGGCACCGGGTCCAGAATCCAAGGTTCCTCCTGGAGATGGGGCTATAGGAAAGGGAAACAGATTTGATGAGGCCAGTATGGAGTGATGAGAATTAGATTGTGACTCAACAATTTGGCTTTCTGTAGTACTTTGGGTATTAATGGAAACGGGGGAAAGGTGTAAAGAAGTTCTGGGGGCAAATTGTGAACAAGTGCATCCCTTGGTGACTCCCCCTGGAGGGGGGGATTAGGGCAAGGTAGCTGCTACATTTGGAGTTCATGGACATGACAAAGAGGTCGCAGCAAGGCTGGCCCCACTTGTGAAAAATTCGATTCACAATTTCTTGTTTCAGGGACCACTCGTGAGGCATAAGAATTGCCTGCTTAATTTGATCGCTATCACGTTGGATTTCCCCAGAAATGTGCGTTGCAGTTAAAAAACATTGAGAAGAAATTGCTCATTGCCATACTCTTTGAGCCTCTCAACACAGAGGAGGGTAGGCTCTAGTTCCACCCTGTTTGTTGATGTACCACACAACAGACATATTGTCTGTCTGTATTACAATCGTACCTGTAGGAAGAGAGCTCTGGAATGCTTGCAATGCTAGAAGTACCGCTCTCATCTCTAGGACAGCAAGTGGTATTTGTGTTCCTGCCAAGTCCCTTGGACAGTCTGTCCCAGATAATGCCCCCCACCCTATCTGGGAAGCATCCATGGTCACTGTAGCTACTGGATGGGGGAGAACAAACGGTCTTCCTATCGTTACCTGCACAGACTGAAGCCATAATCGTAGGTCCTTCTTGCAGGTGTCCGTAATGAGGATCTTGTGTGACATGGGTAACTCCTGCATAGACCATTGAGCAAAGAGCAGCCACTGTAATACCCTCATGTGTAGACGCGCCAGTGGAACTAATGTTATCACAGCTGCCAATAAACCCAGAACCTTGAGAACAAACTTTGCCTGCACTTTCCTCCTCATGAGCAAGATTGATATCTGATGACATAGTGTTTGTACCTTTCGTGATGCAGTTTTCCTACCATGTCTTTTGTGTTTAAGTCTGCCCCTATGAACGTAATATGCTGTGAAGGCAACAAGGCAGACTTTTTAAAATTTATGGTAATATCTAGCTCTGATCAGAGACGAATGGTGGTGTCCCTTGATGCTCTGTGGTGGTGGTCAGGAGCCAGTTGTCTAAGTATGGAAACACCCGGAATCCTAGATGCCTCAGGTGAGCCGTGACTACTGCCATGCATTTGGTAAACACTCTGGGGGCTGTATTTAGACCAAAAGGCAGAGCTCTGAATTGGTAATGACTGGCTACCAACCGGAAGCGTAGGTATCTCCTGGATTGCCTTGTCCATCTTTATATGGAAGTACACATCCTGAAGATCTATTAAGCACATCCAATTGTCTTGTCGCAGAAAAGGGAGTATAGACTGTAGTGTCACCATCTGAACTTTGCTTTTTTTTTTTTACAGACTTGTTCAGCTTGCTAAGATCCAAGATTGGTCTCCAGTCCCCTGTCTTCTTTGAAACTAAAAAGAACCTTGAGTAAGTCCCGGATCCAACTTGGTCTGCGGGGACTTCTTGGAGGACTCTTTTTCTAGCAACCTTTTGATTTCTAGGGTTGCTTGATCCCTTTGATGGGGTGGGACTGTCTGGGATTTATCTGGGTGGAGAAGAGAAGGGTGTGTTGCATCCCCTGGATATAAATCAACCATACCCATTTGTCTTGAGTGATATTGAGCCAGGCTTTTGGGTACAGTGATAATCTGCACTGACTGCCTCCAGAGGTGGACAGGTGTGCCTCCTTTCAAGTGCACTGGAAGGGCCTGCCAGAAAATGTATCTCTATCGCCCTGGATTTGCGGATCCCCTCTGTCATGAGCATGGCATCTTTCATTATTTCCCCCTCTGCCCCTAGGGGAAAATTCACCACGTGTGTCCAGCGAAGCTCTTTGGGATTTCTGAAACCACATCTTTCCTCCCTTCTGAGCTTTGGGATAAGGCCTGGTAGGGACGAAAAAACATACTCCCACGGCAGACAAGAGTTTTGCCTTCCTGTTCATACCTGGTTAGTCTCTAACTTTTGGCCCAAACAAGGACGAACCTTCAAAATGGGCATTTATAAAGGAAGACATAAAGGGTTCAGCAAACTCATAAAGGAGCATCCAGGAATGTCTCCTCAGAGCTATTCATGTGCCTGCTGCCCTACTTGCTCCATCGGCTGCGTAGGAGATGAGGCACATGAAGTAGTTTACTATAGAATTTAGAGTCGCAAGCTGAGAGTTTACCTTGTCTGGCACCCCCGCAGCTGTATCACCCTGGAGGGTATCTGCTAGCTCTTTCAGGAGATCCCTCTGAAGTCGGGTAAAATGGGATAAGTAGTTAAGCGACTTAAGAGTAAAGGCAGCTGAAGAAAACATTTGCTTCCCATATCTGCCCATTATTCGGGACTCCTTATTCCGCGGATGGACAGATGAAGTTTCAGCTAAGTCCCATAGCATCCACTGGGACACCTTTGGTTAAGAATTGTTTGTCGTCCGGGGCAGTAATAAACTTGTTGGGCCTCCTCAGAACAGGTTCCAAGGATTCTGGAGAGCGTCACACCTTTCGACAGACTACGCCAAGGAGTTAGTCGAAAAGTGGAGACACCCAAGAAGTGGAGGGTCGAGAACCAAATGCCTCCAGATATACAGACTCATCTTCAGAAGGGGAGAGGGTCTTCCAGTCACATCTCTGCTTCAGGATCTCTAAGATGTCTGAAAAGGAGACATCTTCAGAGGGTGACTATGGGGACCCTTCTGAGTCCTCTAAGTCTGTACCAGACGTGACAGACTCAGGGGAGTCTAAATGTTTCCTCTTACAAGTCCTCTTCTGAGGGACCTCCTCAGAGGGGTACTCTGGGGAAGTTTCAGAAGAGAGTGGATCACCCATTGGGGTGTCCTGGGGCATCGGCTCTCTATGCTTGGGCTGGAGGGATGGTACAGAGGTTGACAATGGTCTTTTTGGGGGAAGAGTAGCTGAAGCTGAGGGTGGAGCAGTCTGTGGGGACAGCACGCTCATCACCTCGAAGGCTCCGCAATCCTGGCCCGAGAGAGCCTCCAGCTCTAAGGAGCCAGGAGACCTCCCCCGTGCCAAGGAGGATGGGTTTGAGGCTGATGTGGGAGCCAAACTCACCTGCACCGAAGCCCCGAGAGGAAGAGTCGGATCAGACAAGGATCCAATCAAACTCTCCTACCTGGACCCAACGAGGGACTGTCGGCTCCCAGACCCCTCAAAAGAAGACAGCATCAAAGAGGTCAGAGCAGAAACAAGGGCCGAGACTCCAGTTGTGGTTTTCAGACCCGACGGTTCCACTACAAGGACATCCAGGCACTCCGGCTCTGAGCTCGTCTGAGTTGGCGGAGGAACAGAGGACAAGGCAGGTACAGGCATCAGCTCCACTTCCATCTGGGCTGGACTTGAGAGAATTTTGGCTAAGGCCGGTGTTCGAAGCAACCTCTTAACCACCAGTCATCCTCTGAGATTCCTGGAGGATCGAGAGGAGAAAGTGGAGGATTTATGGCTATTAACCACCAACTGCAAAAGGGGTGACTGGGGTGCTGAGTAGACCGGTTCCAGAGTTGGGGACCAGCTCCTTTTTTGGCTCCGAGTCGGCTCCAATAAAGCTGGTGGGGCCGATAGAGTTGTTGTCTTCTCGGGCCTGACAGCCTTCAGGTCCAAAGTTGCAGGTTTCTCAGTTATCTTAGTCGGCTCAGAAACTGGAAAGAAGATTTTCTTGAAGACTTCCCTGATGAGGATTTAGAGGGCTGATTCCCTTCAATAGTCACATCAAACGGTCCCTTAAGTAAACCCCTTACAATTAGCTTATTTTTACGTTCCTGCAGGACCCTGGAACTGAATCCATGGCAGACAGAGCAGGAGTCCTGCAGATGGACTGCACCTAAGCAATATACACAAGCTAGTGTGGCCATCAGTAAGCAATGTCTTCTGTGTGCACAAGTCACAGTTTTTAAAGCCAGATTGTTTGGCTTCCTTACCAGCATCTTTAGACATTTTGCATTAGTTAGTCAACCAAATGGAAAAAAATATCACAACAGTACACCTACCTATCAATACACAGAAAGGCACAAGAAAAAACACAATCATTACAAAAAAGCAAAAAGTTTTTGTTTTGTTTTTTTAACAGGGGAAAAGAACCCAAAAAAAATGCTAGAGAAGAGGTCTCTAATTTAAACGACGATCTCCTCTAGCCAGAGGAGACATCTCTAACTGAAACGAGGAAACCTCAAGAAAAGGTAGTAGAAAAAGGGGAGGGAGCCCTCTAACTAAAATGGGGCTAAACAAAGGGGACAAAAAAACAAAATTTCTAAGTTAAACGGATTCGTTCAGGACAAATTTAAAGCTAGACGGAATAGGGATAAAGGAGGCCTACGAACAATGATGGCCCACACAACGCTACAACTAGCAACAATACAAAAAGGGAACACTAACTACCAAAAAATTACTCTAATTCTAATAAACTAGAGAAATTAAAGATTATTACGCTAAAAAGATAGCAAAAATGTATAGCCAAAAAGGTAAAGACTTAGCCTGAGGCAGCAAAACAATCCGGTACCAGCAAAGTGGCAAACGAGATCTGGGGAATTATTGCTAGACATCATGGGATAGGGTATAGCCTCAAGCCAGTGAAAGGTCTCGAGCTCTCTTATCAGGTGGAAAGGTGCAGTAGTTTTTTGGAACCATGCTGCATCAAGCAGATCATACAGGTATATTCACTATAATGCTTAGTAGGATGTCAGTCTACTGTAATTTACAAGGGTTTATATATAGACCATTGATAGAGTTATAGCAATAGAGATGAAACAGCTGAATCACAAGGCTTCCAAGTTTCAACTGCGATGGGGTGGGATGCAGAAAAGTATAGTTTTGTACCTACCATAAATGTAGATGTTCGAGTGCTAATACAGCTGCAGTCATAACAGATGGGTTCTCCTGCCGTCAGGCGGGTCCTCGGTCAGCCGAATTCCAAAGTCTAGGTCTGGCGTCGGTTGTCGTCGCTTTCTTTCCTGACGTCAGTGCGACAGGGGTATATAAGACACAGCCGACACCATTTTCTTCAGTCTTTCTTGCCCCATATGTCAGGTGCCCCCATTAGGAAGGCAATATATATATATAAAAAAAAAAATATATATATATATATCTAATATATAATCATGCATTGTAATATAATCAAAAAACAGTAGTTGCAAGCAAATACATCATAGAAGGATAACCCAATCAAGATGTAAGATAAGGTGTTAGCCACTAGGTCTGTACCCAGAGGGGAAGGTGGGAGGGAAAACTGGGCTGCAGCTGTATTAGCACTCGAACATCTACATTTATGGTAGGTACAAAACTGTACTATGTTCATCGTGCATACAGCTGCAGTCATAACAGGTGGGTAGAATCCCAAAGCTACACACAGGGTGGTAGGCACTAGGTGGAACTGGGAGGAGCCAGAATGCCCTGCAACACAGCAGTGGCAAAGCCTGCTCTAGTTTTGGAGTATAAAGGTAGGTGGTAGTGTTTAGTGAAGGTATGCACAGAACTCCAAGTGGCTGCCTCCAAAATATCTTTGGTAGGGACTCCTCTGAGGAAGGCTGCAGAGGTAGCTGTGGCCCTTGTGGAGTGGGATCTGATGCCTGCAGGTACAGATTTACCATGAAAGGAGTAACAAAACTGTATGCAGTGGCCTATCCATTTTAAAATTGTCTGTTTGGAAACTGGCTTCCCTTGAGCTCCTACAGCATAGGACACAGAGTTGTGCTGATTTCCTGAAAGGCTTTGTTCTGTCCAAATAGTAACGTAGCTGTCTATGGATGTCTAAGGAATGTAGCAGCCTTTCCCCTTTGTTTTGAGGATTGGGGTAAAAGGTAGGTAAGTGTATGGCCTGATTTAAAGCTACCCTGGATACTACCTTAGGCATAAATGACGGGTTGGTTCGTAGAGAAACCCTGTCCTGATGGAAGATGAGAAAGGGCTGCACAGCCATGAGGGCTTGTAGTTCCGAAACCCTACGAGCTGAGGTAATGGCCAGAAGGAAAGCTGTTTTCCAGGACAAATATTGCAAATCTGTTGAGGCAGCTGGTTCAAAGGGAGGCAATGTTAATTTTTCTAGAATGTAATTAAGATCCCAGGCTGGAATTGGTTGTTTCCTTGGAGGTTTTATATTCTTAGCCCCTCTGAGGAACTGTCTTAAGAGTGGGTGAGAGAATAAGGGTGGATCAGTGTTGTATTCTGCAGAAATGGCTGAGGCATGGATTTTGATGGAGGAAAATGAAAGTCCACTGTTCAACAGCTCAGCTAGATACTGTAATATCTGAGGCAAATTCAGTTTTCTAGGATCCTGGCCTTTTTTCTCATTCCAAGCGCAAAACCGTTTCCATTTTGCTGAGTAAGCCTTTCTAGTAGATGACCTTCTGGCCTCCAAAATGACATCCTGCACCTCCTTGGATAGTAGGGTCTGTTGTGATGTTAAGGAATTTTCCATGCAGCCAGATTGTTTTCAGCTGACTGTGAAGAGTTTTGTAGCTGTGCTGAGTCAGTAGAAGAGGCATTAAGGTAGGGTCCAGGGAGGAGAATGTGTGTTAGGCTCCTCAGGAGTGGGTACCAGTGTTGTCTTGGCCAGTCTGGAGCAATCAGTATCATCTTCGGTCTGTCTGCTCTTGCTTTCAAGAGCACCTTGGGCAGAAGAGGCAATGGTGGGAAGGCGTAAACTGTCCGTGCTGCCCAACTGAAAGAAAGGGCGTCCACTCTCCAGGCCTTTGGGTGGAATGTCCTTGAGCAGAATTTTGTCAATTGATGATTCCTGTGGGAGGCAAAGAGATCTATGTCTGGCCTTCCCCACGCTTGGATTATATTTGTAAACACTTAAGGATGCAACTTCCATTCGTGCGGGTCTGTCATATTTCTGCTTAGATTGTCTGCCAGTGAGTTTTCCAAACCTGGCAGGTACTGTGCTTGAAGTTCGATTTGCCATTCCAGAGCCAAGTTCCAAAGTGACATGGCCAGCCTGCACAGGGGGTATGAATGTGTTCCTCCTTGTTTGTTTATGTACCACATTACTGTGGTATTGTCTGTTCTTATCAATAATTGCCCTGGATGCAGGAGGTCCTTGAAAGCTGTAATTGCATTTATCACTGCTAGCATTTCCTTTTGATTGATGTGAAGGTGCTTTTCCTTTTGGGACCATTTGCCCTGAATGCACCTGTCTGTCATGTGTGCTCCCCAGGCGTAGTCTGAGGCGTCTGTTGTGATGACTTGATTTGCTTGAGGCTTGCAGAATGGTAGACCTGTGTTTGTTTGGCATGCTTGGGCCCACCATAGAAATTCCTTTTGCAAACATGGGATTAGTGGTATTATTGTTTCCAAACTGTGGCTGTGTTGAGACCATAGGTTTTTTAGGTACCATTGAAGTTTCCTCATATGCAACTTTGCACATGGGATTAGAAGAATGCAAGATGCCATGAAGCCCAGAGCCTGCAGGATTTCCCTTGCAGTTAGCCTGGTACAATTTGCTAGTATTTTGAAGTACTGAGTTAGTTGCCCCTGTTTTTCTGGCGTAAGATAGGCCATCTGGGTGTTTGTGTCCAAGTTGGCACCCAGGAAAATTATTTTCTGAGATGGTGTTAGCCTGGATTTCTCTTTGTTGACTGTGTATCCCAGAGAATTCAATAACCGTGTTATATAAGCCAGATGTTCCAGAAGTATGTGTTTGCTGTCCGCTTGGATCAGGCAGTCGTCCAAATAAGGGTAAATTTGTATCCCTTGAAGTCTGCAGTAGGCAATTACTGATGCCAGGCATTTCGTGAATACTCTGGGCGCAGTAGATAAGCCAAAGGGCAATGCAGAGAATTGATAGTGGATTGAACCTGCAAGAAATCTGAGGTATCCTCTGCAGCTTTGTCTGATTGGGACATGCAGGTATGCCTCCTTGAGGTCCAATGTTACCAGCCAAGACTCCTTGCCCAGCATGGGAAGAAGCTGCTATAAGGTGAGCATCTTGAATTTTGGCACGAGTAGAAATGTGTTTAGGATGGATAAGTCCAAAATGGGATAAGTCCAAAATGGGTCTCCCTTCCTTGGTACCAGGAATATTCTGGAATAAAAACCTTGACCTTGTTCATGAGTAGGTACCTCTTGAATAGCTTTCATGTCCATGAGCTTTGAAATTTGTATTGTAGCCTCTGCCCTTTGATTGTGTGGCAGGTTCGGCATGCCTCTCATTTTTGGAAGAGTGTGAAAATGAAATCTGTAGCCTCTGTTTATAATGTCCAGGATCCATTTGTCTGTTGTGATAATATGCCAATTTTTTGAAAATAATGTCAGCTTTCCTCCCAAGGGTGCTGCCAGCCGAGACTTGCTTGGCATGCAAAGGGGAAAATCATTAAGTTTGTTTCCTGTATTGTTGTGCACTGTCTTCGCCACCTCTTGGTGCTGGAGTTTGCCATTGTCTGCCTCTATATGATCCTTGAGATTGTCCTCTGCCCCTTGTGCGCCTGTATCTACCTCTTTGGGGCTTGTCCGTGGCTGGAAAGGACCAGTTTTTTGAAGGCCAATTTCTGCTAAAACGTGGTGGTTGTACCTGTAGAAAAGCTTTGACTGTTTGCATAGATTTAGCTTTTTCTTCCATTTTCCGTAGTATCTCCTCAGCATTAGTACCAAATAATACATCCTTTTGTAAAGGAGCATCTAGTAGTTTAGCTTTAACATGATCAGGCAAGGTTTGTTCCCTAAGCCAGGCATGTCTACGAATGACTGATCCTGTAACAGCAGCTCTACTTGAGGCCTCTAGAGCATCATAGCCACATTGTAAGGTGTGCTTACCCACTTGTTCTGCACTATGCATCATATCCTGCAACTCCTTCAAATCTGGTTGTTCAGGTTGTGACATTTTATTCCTTAATTGAGATAACAGAAACTGCTGATATTTAAGCATATGGAACTGACAATTTAAGGCCCTCATGGCTAGGGTGGCCGAGGTATATACCTTTTTTCCCCACCTTTCTAAGGATCTAGACTCTCTTTCGGAAGGTAATGGATTCTTAGCAGTAGAGGCCTTCATTCCCTTGGGGCCTAGAGAAATGGTTTCAGGGTCAGCATTATGGCTTTTGTAAAGAAATTGGTGTGAGTTAGGAACTCTGTAGTACCTATCAGGCTTGACTGGGGCAGTCCTTATGCGGTATTTGCTTCCCACAAGAAATACAATTGTTAACTTTGTCTGACATCGGTCTGAGGCAAGAAAAGTTTCCCCAACGGGGTACTTGGCTTTAAAGAAGACTTCGGTTTCCAAATTTTCGTAATTTCAGGAGCTGGCCGACCGGCACTTGCGAACTGCTTCTGCTTCGGGCACCACACAGCAAAAAAGACTGAAGAAAATGGTGTCGGCTGTGTCTTATATACCCCTGTCGCACTGACGTCAGGAAAGAAAGCGACGACAACCGACGCCGGACCTAGACTTTGGAATTCGGCCGACCGAGGACCCGCCTGACGGCAGGAGAACCCATCTGTTATGACTGCAGCTTTATGCACGATGAACATCTTAGTTCTATACAGAAGCATATCCTTAATCTCAGAAGATACAGATTCAACAAAGCCAGGACCAAAAAAAAAATTACAAGGACTCAAGATTCTGTTCATAGCAGATTTCAGGGGTATCTACTTGCCTCAGCAAGCTTCACACTAAAGCCCAAAATGACATTTTACTATTGGACAGCAATGTTGGCAAATAAGTGGCCAGACGACTGACTAAATACATTCTGAACAGGAGCCAGGGCTGTGTGCCAGACTGTTTATCTTCTGCCTTTTGACTGAATCTTCTAGCTGGTCCTTGCATTGGGCAGCACTCCATCACTGCTGGTGCCTGTCAAGTAGGATGGCCTTCAGATTCTCTCATGAATGGTTACAGTTCGCAGAACTGAAATAGCAGCAGTGTCAACAGTTGCTGATGCCAGTCCACTATCATCCTGGTCCTAAGCAACCAAGAGAATGCCTGTGAGGATCATAATCTTTGCTCTAGAAACTGCAGACACACTGGTAGGTTTTACTTTTTAGGCATCATGTACAGTAATTTTCCAGAGAAACATATAAAGAAAAGCTGCAAACTGCTTGAGTTGCTACAAAAATAATTGTTTGGGTATATGTATCTTTAACTCAGGTGCAGCAATGCAACACACAGGCCAAAGGAGGTTTGTGTGTCATGAGCTTGACAACCCAAGATTTTTGAACAGCAGCACTAACTGCAGTATCTCCTTTTTTTTACCCTACAAGTGTTATAACTTAGTACTGAGGGTGTCTGAAAGCAAAATCCATCAATGACTACTTGAGAGTACATGTATTATAAACTTGATGAAAAAGTACAGAGATAGAAATGTTCTGCTACTGTACAAGTAGCATAGCCAAACTCTTACAGCTGGGATGATAGCAAGGACACTCACCATACTACGGTTTGTGATGATGTGATGAGGCAAGCCATCACTTATCTGTCCTCAATATGCATAGCTAAGAGCTTCCATGGGCTTCAATCCACCTTATCCTTAGCACTGTTGTTTCCTGTACATGCAAGACATATTAGCATACCTGCAGTAGTGCAGTGTAGGGTGCCATGCAGCACATATGTGTGGTGCCCCCCCCTCCACCCAAGAGACTGCACCTCTTAATGACAGCTTGAAAACTGTCACATTGTCTTTTTTAAAAGTAGCAATGACTTGTAGAGCAACCTAATGACTTGTTGCTTCCCTTAAAAGAAAAGGGGGAAAAAAGTCTGACAGTTTACAAACTGTCATTACAGTAACTGCGAATATAATGACATGTAAATTGCTAGCCTATACAGCGCGCTGTAAAAGTTGGCACCCATGTCAATCACTCCTACCCTGCTCTTCATATGGCACTGTAGATCAATATCCTAGTAGACAGACAGTATATAGTAGAGCAGAAGGACAATCCTGGGCAACAGAGAGATTTAAATGGCTGCCCATCAAGCGCTGCAGGGTAGATTCACAAAAGATACACCTTCAAGATGGCTAAAACAGGACAGGTCATGTATACTCTGGGAACAAAGGGACTTCAACCTTGACATGTCTTAAAACCTAAACAAATAAACCTGTGCTTGTGTCCCAAACTTCTTCCATGTGCTATCTTTCTTAGTGTAGTCTTCAGGATAAAATCGCATCCCATACAATAAGCAAATCGTTATTTTTTCAATAGTGTACTTACATCTATGGAAACCTCACAGGAAAAAGTCAGTGGTATGACAACCCTATAACAAACAAGACAGGAAAAGGAGATGATGTGTAACCAAACAGGAAACAACTGCAACATTAATCTAGTCACTTGTAAATGCAGAAGTAGTGGTTATGACACATTTGCTCAGGGTGAGAAGAAACCACAACTCTCGAATCCTGTGTTTACAGCAATTTTCCCCCCTTGTTCTCAAACCTAAGCATGGGGGCATGACTTTACCTGAATGCACTTTGAAAAGCTGTAAATGTTAACATCCAAATAATGGAAGGTGACTACCAAAAAAGTAGTATTCCTGAAGCAGTAAAGCATTCTGTATCACCTATGGGAGAATACAGGATCAGAAATTCAAGTGAAAGGAGAAACAGGAGTTATGATAAAAAAACACTATAAAGAAAAGGATAACATCCACAAAGTATAGTAGAGAGTCAATTATCCGAACTAATTGGGACCTAGGGTAGTTCAGATAATCAAACATATAATTGAAATGGATAAAAAAACTTCTAAAAATGTTTTTGATTAACATTAACCAAGAAAAATAATCAAATATACTGTAGTACAAGATGTTATAGTACATTATTGTAGCACAAGCTCAAAAAACACAAGCAAATACATGTAACCTTTACATATTCAGACTTTATGATTTTTCCTACATGAAAACTTTGGAAGGCTGCATTCGGATAACTGATGTTTCAGATAATCGACGTGTGGATAACTGACTCTCTACTGTACTGCATTCCAAGCTGATGATCTGAGCAGTGAATCCATCTGAGACACTAGTGAACAGGGTCTGAATAAAAGTCTTTTATCATCAGACTGTCAAAAGCAAGAAAACTTAGAACACCTTACAATCAAAGTTCTTGTCAAGAACACTGGAAAAGCTCAATGCACTACTAATATCTGATAAAAATCAAGAGCAGTACAAGCTATGAACTTCTAGATATGGGATGGGGCATCTGTAGACTGTTTTGTTCTTTCTGCCCATGTAACTACTGGCTATGATGTCTCCCCAAACAGTACTCAAAGCCCATCTGTTTTGGTATACCCGTGAGTCCCAAAAATCACAGAGTTAACAGCCACCCAGTGGAGCAATGAATTTTTCAGCCAAGGGGGTTGCTTGTGCCCTTGCAGGCAACCCAGGGATAAGCTACTTGCATCACCATGAAGACCCACAATACCCGGCCCCCTCTGAATATATACTCCTAGGCACTCCCTAATAAGCATTTCCACCAGACAAGTGGCTTGGGGGGCCCATAAGCTTGCCCTCCAGCATGCCTACACAATGTCATCCCACCTCAGAAATTGAACCCTACTTTTTCTTGCCCTCTTACCCCAAAATGGGCATGCCCATCCTCACCTGCCAGCTCAGCTCACAGCCTGACATTTTAACTGAATTTGGGTCATCTGGACCATAGCCAAGGCTTCACCCTTAATACTATCAATATCTGAAGACCTTGCATGTTTATTCTGCAGTATAAAAGTGCTGCCTCAGTGTCAACACTGCACAGCAATTTTATCAAAAAACAGAAACAATACAAATGGTCTCCCTCGCTAACTTAGCTAACAGCTTCTGACTAGCAATTCTACCAAAAAACAGAAACAATAAAAATGGGCTCTCTCACTAGCTTAGCTAACAGCTTCTGAATTTCTTGTACACAGCAGCAGGTCAAAAACCTTATCCATTATGCATCTTTACAGACTGCACAATGTGTCCAAGAGCAACAAAAGAACCACCCCCAATCATGGGGGAATATTTGGGAGTATCAGAAAACCAAAAGACACAACCAGAAGGCAACAAACTGTAGTAGTTAGAAGCACGTCATAATCAACATGTCTGTCTTAGTCTGATTTTGTTAAAATGCTTACTAGTACACATTGCTTTTACTGCTTTTAAACTGTTTAAGTGTTTAACTCCACCTGTATATCTATGCTGTCTTGGTCATTTCCTATTTAGTGTGTTAGTCTGATTTTGTTAAATAGCTTACAAGAACAAATTGCTGTTACTGCTTTTAAACGGGTACTCAGTCCTCTCATCAGTGTTCGGCTGCTGTACTGTTTCAACCTGTGTTAGCTAGATTTTACTACTTAGCTTATTTGAGTGCCTATTCTGTTATTATATTGTGTGGAAAGCGAGTGATTTCACAGTAATTTTATGCCCTGCCACCATGTTACTCAGTTCTGTTGGCATGCATTAGTAAGTAGCAACAAATAACTGGAAAAGTTTACTGGCAATGAATTACTCTGCACTCTGTGAAATTAAGGTGGCAATAGACTGAATTTCATATTATTGAACAGGGTGACTTTCTTATTATCACTGCTTTGTTCCTTGATTTATTTGATTAAATACTGCTTATATAAACTATTTCAATTCTGGTATTTTCTTGTCTGTCGTATTCCCATTTTTTACTTCACCTACCCTCTTTTCTGGCTTCATATTAACATCTCTCAGTCTCTTTCCTTACAGTCCCATAACCACATTCAAAAGTCCAACAAAAACAAAAAACACCCGAAACAACTGCCTGCATACAAGAACACGGAGAGTGGAACCCCATACAAACCAGTAAAAGCTACTGCAAGTCCTTCTTTTATCAAAAGACTGTGATCAGTGTAGGTCTGCTATAATCTTCTCTCTGTGATACTCCTAATGATTCTTCCACTGTGCACACTACTGGACCCCCCCCTTTTCCTGCCATTTACTGTAACAAATACATACAGTTTTCCAAAGCTTCACATTTATTTTATATTCTTATATTTTATCTTATATATTACATTTATTTTATATTCTTACATTTTATTCTCCCATTTATTGTAACACATATATACAGTTTCCCAAAGCTTTGCATTTATTTTATATTCTACCTCCCTGATGCTCTACTAAATCTGCTTTTGAGTTCACATAGATAAACAGACACCTTTAGGTACTGACCTGGGCTAGCTAGTTGATTGTTCTTTTCATCTCACAGCTTTCTCCAAGTCCTGGTTCATAACCTCCCCTATTCTCTTGTTCTCCTAGCATAATTTTCCCTTAAGATACCCTTTGGCACTCCTAACATATCTCAGTTTAGTAAAAGCTATTATCTGGTACAAATGGAAACTAATATAAGCTCAGGACTAAAACCGTCTGCTGTTTGTAACATACACACCCCGCCCCAAAACCTGTGATACCAGTAAGGCAGCATATAACTTCTCTACAAACTATCATCAGTTCAGTCTACCTGATTGTTTTTTTCTTGATTCACACACCTCTTCCAGCTGGGCTAACCTGCTTGGGTTCACTCCGCTCCTCTACCCTACCGCCATTCCCACCCACCCCCTCTTTCATTACATTTATACTCTACACCACACCCTTCCTTTTCTCCACCCACTCAGCCACTCTAACATCTTTTCTCCTTGACAGCCACTCCTTCTACACTCTCCTCCCCTATATCCTCATTACCTACCCCATCCCCTTCCTAGTCCCATCTATTCCCTACTACATACTCCTACTCTCATCTTGAACCATCCTCTCCCACTCTCATACCCTATACCACTACATATCAGCCATATCGACTACTCATTCCCTCTCTCTACTCTGTCTCCTATCATGTGGTACCTCTGTCTCTCAGTTTCCTTTCTCTTCTTCCTCTAACCTCCTACCATACTTCACTTTACCTTCAACCACTCTGTCCCACCCTCCCTCATACTCTCAAAACCCACTCTGTCACCCATATTTAGTCTCATCATCACTCTTTCCCATCTCATCATCTGACCTCTTGAAAATTACCACTTTTTCTAGCTCATCTTTCCCCACTAGTCGGAAACCTAGATATCCTTCTACTCTGAACCTGTGCTTCTATATTCTCACATTCTTTGACACACTTCTCTTGGATGGGGACATCCACCCCAACTCAGGACCTCCCACCTCTTGCTTGCACAATACCTCAACACTAACCTCTCCCTCCGACCTACCCCCTCCTAACACCCCCCCCCACCTAAATCACTAAAAATCTTACCACTAAATATTCAAAGTATTGTAAATAAAAACAACAGAACTGCACTCTTGGATTTCTAATACATCTCCCCACATCCTAACTCTATCAGAAACCTGGCTCAAACCACACATCCTCAGCTCGGAAATCTTACCTTCGGGCTACAATATCTTTCACTCAGAACCAATAAGCGAGGAGGGGGTGGCTATCATCTACTCTGAACTACTAAACCTGTCCCCTCTCTCTGCAGAAATACTTATCGTTAACTGTCACCAAAACTCGCATAAAAAAATTTGCCATAGTCTTAATATACATTCCCCCCAGCAATAATATTCCAATCCTAGAGAACTTTCTCTCCTAGCTCACTAAACATGTCCCCTATGAAACCATCATACTTTGAGACATTAACACAGACTGGTATAAACTGCCCCCCTCAACCCCTACCCATAGTCTCAACCTCCATGGATTTCACCAACAAATTTCTACCCCCACTAGAACTAACAAAAACTCCTCTTCTGGACCTATCCTTGACGGGATTTTTACCTTGGCTCCCAACCATTACCATAACCCTGGCATACTTCCCAACTCTAAGTGATCACTCATAGATTCACCCAACATTTTCCCAAACACCATATTTACAGAATATATGCCGGAACCTCAACCACTTTGACCCAGACACTTAACTCTAAACTATCTGGCATCAATTGGTTTTTCCTATACCACCTCCCTCTCAGCGAGGTTGTAAAGTCCTTCAATAAGAATTTCCTTGACACTCTTGATTCTATCAGCTCCTTCTGGAAAAATCAGAATTAAATCCAACTATGCCCCTGGCTTACAAAACATACCAGACTGATCATGCACAAAAGAGATAGCACCTGGAAAGCCTGGATTAAAAATAAATCCCCTCCCTTACTTCAGACATACAAAGAGCCCAGAAATCAGACCAAAAAACTAGTCAAAGATGAGAGATTATTTTTTGTCTACCAACGCAGCCCTCACAAACCCCAAAACATTTCTAGACCTCCATCAACAACCTGCTCTACTCAGGTAAACCCACTACTCCCAATCTCTTTCCACACAACAATGCCACTCTCCTCAACATTTATTTCATAGAAACTATCCAAAAGCACCCATAAAATAATATAGTCACCCAACCCCTCTATCACCTCTTAACAACACTCTTCCCAATACATTTTCTTTCCAACCAGTCCCAGTTACCACTATTAATTCTCTTCTAAATAAACTTAAGCCTTGCTCCCCCTCTGCTGACCAACTACCATCACACTTCCAAAAAACAGCTGCACAATCCATCACCTACACTGTCACTATACTTAATCATTCCATCTCTGAGGCATTTGTCCCAGATATCTGGAAATCGTTTTATACAATCCCTCTTCACAAAAGCGGTGACTCTACTGATCCCTCTAACTTTAGACCCATTGCTATCCTGTCCCCCCTTTCTAAAATTTTAGAAAAGTGCATCCATGCTCAGTTAATCAAACACCTTGACAGCAATCTCCTTACTCCTACCAAACATGGCTTTACACCACACCATAGCACAGCCACTGCATTACTCTCCTTTACTCAAATAATAGCTGAAGCCCATGACAAGAATGTGCTCATTTCCTGTCTATTCATTGATCTTTCAAAGCCTATGATACTGTCTTTCACTCTAAACTTACCAAACTTTCTGATCTACATCTCTCTTCCTCCACCATCAACTGGTTCTCTAGCTACCTCTCCTGCAGGCAGCAGTCTATCTGCTGGCAAACTGTCCTCTCTCCATTCCTCCCTGTAAATACTGGAGTACCCCAAATATCGATTCTAGGTCCCCTTCTGTTCAACATATTCAGTAACAAACTTCACTCTGCTACTAACCTCTCTACACTTTTACAATATGTCGATGACTCCACCCTCATCACCTCTGCCCACAACATCCCTGACCAAAAAAAAAAAACTCAACTCCTTTTCTTCCCTAAACGGCTTGCCCAGCACAAACCTTCTTTCTCTATCAATTCTCTTAACAACACCATCATCAAATCCAAACCCCATACAAACTACACTGGAGTAATTATTGATGATGAACTAAAATTTGACACTCATATCCAACAATGTATAAAAAAGATCCACCAGACACACGGACTTCTCTATCACAACCACCTTCCCTCGCTCACTCCCTTCTTCTACCCTGTCTTCTCTATGTTGCCACTGTCCTTACTAATGTTCAAACTTCACTTAACACTAAATTAGAGCAAACTTATCACAAAACAGCCAGGTTTGCCTCTAATCTCCCCTATAAATCCCACAGTCTCGCCCTTAAATCATTCCAATGGCCAGAATTCTCTAAAAAACTACTTTGACCTCAACTTCACATTGCACACTCTATCCTGAATGACCCCTCTTCCTGCCCTTCCATCTCCAACCTAGTCTCCTACTACAACTCCCACTGTCACCTTCATACTTCCAGCAAACACCTCCTTGATATATATAAACCCAGTAAAAATACTGGAAAGTCCCTCTACAAATACTCTGTTGCACATGCTTGGAACTAACTCCCTCAAAACATTAAGAAGCATTCATCAAAAACATCTGTTCAAAAAAGAACTTAAAATTTTTCCAGAGTATATGGTCCTGCCCTTGTATAACACCCACTTGATCTAGCCTCTTCTCAACTTTAACTCCTTTTCCATATTCTGCTCTTTACGTCCTTGTACTTGCCTGGTATACCTTTATACCTCTATCTCCCCTCACTTCCATAGCATATATAGTCATATACATCTTATTTAAAAAGATTTTTGATTGAATGCTTTATCTATTTGTATGTACTTCATTTGTAATATTCTCTAGCCCTGTCAATTGTTATTTAACCTATTCTATGTACAGAAATTCTCTAACTGTTGATTGTCTTATATGTTTCATGGTAGTTATAATTTCTTACTCATTTTTATTTTTGATTTGATTTTTATTGTAAATATATGTAATACTTCTAGAGCTTTTCACCTCGGGTCTCTACTGAAAATGGGCCCCTGGCTCAGTTGGACTAACCCAGTTAAGAAAAGTCAATAAATAAAATAAACATGTTAAGGCACTGAATAAAATTAACATTTAAGAAAAAAAAACGCTAAACACTGTTTTAGGTTGGCTTGGTATTTAAAAAAATACATGAAAAAGGTGAGTGGAAAATTCAACTTAAATTCTCTGTTACAGTGAGGGTACTTTTAGTAAATTTACTAATGTACATCAAGTTAGAATAATAGGCCTGAAAATATAGACTCAGACATGTATGCATTTAGTTTTAAAGAAACAGAGAATGTTTCTTTTGCAAGGGAAAGATACACTTTTGCCTGCTAAGCATGAGATGTACAGAAATAAGGTTTTAGGGAAAGTTACAAAATGTTTTAAGGGAAAATTTTGTATGTTTAATGGAATTTTAGATAAAAAGGCTCATGCAAGAGAAGGCTTGGCAACCAAGGCTAAAGAGGCCTGAAAAACATTACAGCGTTTTGGCATTATTAGGAAATACTTTAGACACAGTCAGGGAAGTCAGTTAGTTAGTTGGACTGACATAAGTATTCAGCATTTTAAAATATGAGTTAGTTTGTGGACATACATGTAAAAGGGTCTTTACAATACAGACACTTGACCCTGAGTACAGAATAAGTCAAAGACTGTTTCAGTTTATATTATTCAAGAGAATCAGAATATATGTGCAGAAACTTTGGTTAATAATGCTTTATTAGTAAATATATTCAAACTACAGTGTTTGCAGAATTAATTTTGAAAAGTACAAAAGACTTGGTCCATAAAGGAAAGACTGGCACCTGTTCAGCACAAGTTTGGGTAATTAACAGATTATTGTTTGTCTTTCGGCTTTTCCCTGTTAGGGGTCACCACAGCGGAACTCCGGTCCGCTAATGACTGGCAGTAGATTTTCACGAACGCCGAGGTGCCAGCTCGACATTCAACCTTCAACGAAGGCATGCCCATTTACGCATGTCTTTCGAATGCCCACCCAACCGCGGGGTAATTAACAGATAAAGACTTTTATTCCAGTCTCATTTCAGTCGTTTCCAGTTAATTCCAGTATACTACATTCTTATCAATTCTTCCAATGGCGAGCCAGTCACAAGTCGAACCTAGAATCTTCTGATCTGCAGTCATATATATTTTATGCATTATAATCATCATAATCAGCTTTAAAAGCCACAGAATTAAAAGACAATGATTTTCAGAATAATGCGCAAGTTTTGGATATATCACATATACATCAGAACTTAGACTTAAAGACTCTAAAGACTATGTATTTAGGCAATATGGTAATTAAATCATAAAGTTAACGCACTTCAATCCAAACAGAAGTGACACATAATGATCAAAATTAAAATTGCAAGTTTATTCAAAAATATTAAAAAAAAATGCCCAGATACAATTAAGTTAAGAGACTTCAATCCAAACAGGTCATAAATGCTGAAGTGACACTTAGTAGTCAAAATTAAAACTGCAAGTTTATAACTCATCTGCAGATTAGTAAATTGGCATACAGCCTATATATTCAAACTAGATTACAGTGGTAAGCAATACAGATATAAAGTAACTACAAAAGAAGGTCCTGTAAACTTCTTTTCAATCTCCTTTTGTCACATGCCAGGTAACACAGGATAAATTTTGCCAAATAATGGAATTCTTCAGATACTTTTAACCATCTTTATTACTCAAAACCATTCCAGCACAGGAAATGTAATTAAACACCGTCATACTAGGGCTGCAAACTAAAGTTTGTAAGGGTCCCTTACACCAAACAACTAACGGCTGACATTAAAGTGAATCAAATTTAATTTAAATGTTAACACATAACCATTTAATTGATTTTGACCAAACAACATCCAGTCATTATAATGTAAAAAGGCAGCAACTATCAATCAAGTGGGATAAAACTGCATACAGTTTAAAATGGGAGTAATCTCTAATCCTGGGAGTTCCGTCACAGGTGGATGGTTTCTGTTACGTAAATTGAGAGGACTAAAGGAAGAGCAACCAATTAGGTTAAAAATGACAGCACAATTTCTTTTGGTGAAAAGGGGCTGTAGGACCAGTTGGGACACAGATGATGAATCCTGTAGGTGGGCCTGTTTTCCAGACATCCCATCACTCTGGTGGGGACACAGCACAATATATGCCTGGATACGGTGCTTTCTTGTGTCTGTCAATTGATATAATGTACTTATCTTTAACACTAAATCATAAAACAAAAAAAAAAAACAATTAAGCACATCACCAAATGGAGACATACCAGTGCTAAATTTGAATAAATGATATGTGCACAGTGTTATGACACGTGTTACTGTCAGCATTATGATCAGGGTAGGATGAGAATTAGCATATATAAGTAAGGTGGTGCGGGGGGTACAGTGATGTATTCATACTGGTAAGGGTTAGCATATAAGCATGTATGCTTTAACCCCACCATCATTTAACTTACATATATTAGCCCTAGCTCCAACCCTAACCATTACACTGATGGTCCCTATCCCTTACCTTAACACTAAGCAACATACACCTAACTCTAACCTTAACCCTGGTCTTACGACACATACACACACACACGCCCACGAATATGCATATGCACGCACACACACACACACACACACACACACACACACACACACACACACACACACACTGCAAAATTCAGTACTTCCCATGGGATCTGTACATTTTCACAAAACTGCAATATTCTGGATTAGACAGTCTGAAGAATCACTTATATTTATATTTATATTGGTGCATTTACTCAGATCCTGGGCGCCTGCACTACTGCAATCATGGGGATACAAAGCTGAGGACCTAAAATGGTATGCTGCAGGCAATGTTGCTCAAAACAAAACATCCAAACATTCCGAGGAAATAATTCCTTATTCATGAAATGTGTGGGTATGGTCGTTCCCTAAATATCTAGGTACTTGCCACATACAAAGCAACTTCAACTGGACCATGATCTGTCCATCTCTGTTAACCTAAAGTAATGTTTTAATCAAAGATATGGAAAGCTAGGCAAGACTGCTCTGCAAATTGTAGCATGTTACAGGCCACCCTCACAAACTCAGGAACTTCACATGGCCTTCCTGAAAACACTAGAGGGGATAAATGTATCACCAAACACCATCATACTAGGTGACTTCAATTACCCTAATATAGACTGGGAACACTACTCAAGCCCAAACACCCTAGCCCAAAAGTTCCTGGAATTCATAAACTCAAATGCCATGGAACAACTAGTCACCATCCCCACAAGAGGAGATAACATACTTGATCTCATCATCACGAACATGGGAGCACAATGTTCAACACGGAGGTGTACCCTCACTGGTGAGATCAGACCACAACTAATCTCGCTGGAGGTCCTCATCCCACCCCCACCTGAAATAAAAAGACCACAGTAAAGAACTTCTCAAAAGCCGACTTCACACTTCTAAAGACTAGTGTGGTCTCCTTTAAGTCCCCGAGCCAGCGGAAAACAGTACTCAAGCCGCTGAATCACTTACAAATGCCTTCTACCAGCACCTGCAGGACTGCATGGATAAGGCAATCCCAAGCAAAACAAAGACTCTTTGTACCAAAGGCAAGCCCAGTCTGGTGGACCCCAGCCATAAACAAACTCTACAACAAAAGGAGGAAGCTACTACAAGATAGAGCAAAATCCTTAAAAGGTAAGACACCCTTGATCACTATAAGTAAAAAACTAAGAGCTCTCATAAAATCATCCAAAGCAAATTTCGAGAGAAAAATAGCTAAAGACTCAAAAGACAATCATAAGGCCTTCTTTAGCTATGTTAGAAACCTGGGAGGAAACTCCCAGATATGCTCAGAGCTTGTTCAAAATGATGTGAAGATTACTGATCCTACAGACATTGCCAACATACTGGCTGACAGGTTCAGTGCAAACTTCCCTCCCCCCAAAAGGAGAGATATCTATACCAAACGATTGCAGCCCCCAAAACATCTCCAGCAAAAAACACAGCATCCATGGGACCTGATGGTGTCCCCGGCTGTGTGCTCCATGAACTCAATGAGGAATTAAACTCACAGCTAGGACAGCTGTTTAATCAAAGTCTTACCTCTGGATACGCACTGCAACTGTGGTACCACTTCACAAAGGCGGTGCCTCCACCGACCCTGGAAATTACCGCCCATTAGCTTGACAAGCCTTATCTGCAAAGCCATGGAGAGGATCATAATGGACCTCATAAATAAAGACATAGGGAATTTGCAGACTTTGGATCCAACCCAGTTTGGCTTTGTCAAAGGCAGATCATGCCTTTTAAACTTGGCTGACTTTTTCAAACAGTCACCAAAGCCATTGATGAGGAAAGGCAGTCCATACAGCCTACCTCGATCTGGCTAAGGCCTTCGATACAATACCCTATCATTGAAAAACTCATCAGCTTAAATGTCAACCCATACATCACAAGATGGGTTGCAAACTGGCTGAGTGACAGAACCCACAGGGTCAGAGCTGCTGGCCATGTCAGACTCAAAGCCTGTCACAAGTGGTGTCCCACAGGGCTCAGTCCTGGGCCCACTCTTGTTTGGCATCTACTTTCCAAGTACAAGCAAACACAGGAGGGTTTGACAAAGTTTGCAGATGACTGCAAACCATAGTAGAAAACACATCTGACACAGATATCCTTCAGAAGGGTCTCACAGAAATGGATAACTGGTGCCAGACCCACGCCTAAAGTTAAATGCCAAAAATGCATAGTCATACCCTTTCGGAAAAACAAGGTTACCCCTAGCTACCAAATAGGTGGCAATCCACTGAGCACAGAAGAAGTTATCAGGGACCTGGGGACCCAGGTTGATACTAGTCTGTCATTCGACACCCATGTAGCTAAAGTAGTTAGGAAGACCTTCTACATTGCCCACCTTATCATGAAGGGATTCTCATCTAGATCAAGGGAGGTCATAGTCTCCCTTTACTCATCACTCATCAGACCAATGATTGAGTACAATGCCCCATTCGAATGTATCTGACCCGACACTTGCAGCAGCTGGAGAGGCCACAAAAGTTCCTCACCAAAAGGATAAAGGGTCTCAAAATTTGTCCTATGCTGCCCGACTGAAAGAACTCCAGCTCTATTCAGTCGCCTCAGAGGTGACCTTTGCCTAACATACAAGGCCATGTCAAACCCAGATTTGATGAATATGCTTCACCTCAAAAATCTAGATCCATCAGAGCCACAAGGGCGGAGACTTAAACCTTGACACGGCTATTAATAGGACGTGCTGGAGGATAGATTCATCACCCAAAGACTCCCTATGCTGTGGAACAAAATCCCGGTACATGTGAGGCAGAGCACCTCGCTGGCCTTGTTCAAGAGAAATCTTGACCAATGGATGGGAGATCGCAGATATACCCCAGGGATTACCTCAGTGTCACTGCTCGACAGAGGCACAGCAAAATAATGGGTATAGTTCCCCATACTAAAGGTGCGTAAGCCACAAAACGATGGGCTAGGCTTGTAAATGCCCTCGGGCAGATAGCCTAGTATGAACCTATGAACCTATGAACCTAAGCAAGCTCCACCTTTCATACAGGACTTTCTCAGGTCCTTTAAACTGTTACTTTATGAAACAGGCCTAAGGCCATACTTGTACTTAAACCTTCCTATCAAGGGACCAAGTTGAAGTATAGGGAAGCCCTCATAATAAAAAGCTGAACATTCAAAATTTTTTTCTTGACCAGTCAGCATGAAGAATCTAGAAGGACAGCTTCAACCAGAGGAGTGACACTTTACAGATCTGGACTATAAAAGGGGGTATTTAGGGGACCAAAAGGAGAGCAACAAATCAGACTAAAGTTGATGGCCAGGATATTAATGGCCTTGGTATGTGGTGGTGGTTAGGATAGTCTTTTCCGTCTTTTTCTGCAACCTTAGTATGTGGTGACTAATCACCAGCAGAACCGGAAAGTGCTTAAGTTAATGTGAATATTACAAATCAAGAGGGGAAACCTATGAACTTTATAAAAAAATGTAGTGAAAATATATTTCAACGATGTGATAGTTACCAAATTAGTAAAACTTTAAATGCAACTGTTACAAACGTGATATACATCAAGCTCCAACTTGCCCAGTGATACAATGCCTAGACAGCTATCTACTTACCTAATTTTCTTTACTAAGAAAGTCCAACTGGGATAATACCCTGTTTTCATGGGAGGCCCAGGGAGAGAAGCTGCATATTAAACACCAGTTTTGACATGCACATAAAATGCAGTTACATGATATCAGAAGAAATACAAAACATAGGTAGGTATACATACATGAGAGAAAAAAAAAGCTTAACAATAGCTTACATAAAAATCATTAAAAAACAGAACATGTACATTGCTTGCATAGGTATATACAATGTTGAAACATTCATTACAAATAGACACAGGCTAGTATACAGCAAAGGGTTATAACACTGCAAAGGACACTGTAATATTACCTGTGATTTATAGTGATTTATAGCAATTAATGAAAAAAAGAGGCAGCTTAACTATGGAAATATTAGAAAGGTGGTTGATAATGAAATAGTATGATGTGCTAATATAGCAACTATGAAAGTAACATTACATTTAAAACTAAGAAGTAAAGTAATTAGGAAAGTGAGAAACAGAATGCTATTTGTGATACCACAGACTAGGGTCATGACAGATAAAGGCTGGAGCATTTTTAGTGGTGATGATGCTATGCATGGACTATGTATCTCAAAATTATTTTGCCCAAGAAACAGTTTGGGAGAAGCCAGCCTGCTAGTCTGGTATGGTTGGGGATCTCAATCAGTACCACTGGTAACAAGTGACTTGATCAATTAATCAGGCTCCACAGGTCAGACGGGATAAAAAAAGTACAGATGATGATCTGCTCACCTTCTCTGATGTGTGTGTGTGTGTGTGTGTGTGTGTGTGTGTGTGTGTGTGTGTGTGTGTGTGTGTGTATATATGCACGTGCAAAAAACAGAGAGAGAGAAAGAGAGAGAGAATTTTCAGGAATACTACTTTAAGAATGACATCTAGTGCTACAGACAAGAGGTCATCTTCTGGGGTGTAAGTTCTCACAGCAACATGGACAGGAAGCCTAAAAGTTTTAGCGCTTTCATCTCGTGATAGAGACTTCATCAGAAACAATTAACCACATTTAATTACACTTTATATACTGTTTAGATCAATGCCTACTTACATTTTGAGAGCTACCATCCTACATCACAAAAGGTTAGTATAATAAAAGGGCAAGCTATTAGAATTGCCAGGATGACTTCCCACAAAGAAGACTTGGAAGATGAATTCACTTTGTTAAGAGAAATGTTTTTGGAGAGGGGATACCCCATAGATTTGATTAATTCTACTCTACAAAATGTTTACCAACAATGGGGTCAAAAATACATTCCCCTATTAGGTTCTTCTGACAACACTATAGTCGGGAGGGAGAACATTCATGATTTCAACACCACTTGTGTTTTAACATATAACACAAGAACCCCTGCTATCAAAAATATTTTCCAAAGGAATTGGAATATTTTTAGATCAAATGATGGTATATACAAGAAATTGGGTAATACACCCAAATTTGTTAACAAAGTGGGCGTTAATATGAAAAGTACAGTTTTGTACCTACCATAAATGTAGATGTTCGAAGATCCACATTGCTGCAGTCCTTACACTTGGGTAGTCCGCTGTCCTCGGTCGGCCCGAATATCAAAGTATTAGGCTGACGTCGGTCAAGGCGCTTAAGACTGACATCAGGACGTCAGGGTACAAATGCGCATGACCGACGTCATATCCTCAGTCTTTTCTTGCCCCAGATGTCAGAAGACCCTAAAAAGAGAGGTCAAAACCAAAAGACAGCAAAAAACAACCAACCACCCTTGCACTAATCATATGTACAATATATACACTATCCACAATATTCACAACCCAAACCACACAACCGCCTCTAACTACAGAGGGAAGGAGGGAGGGTAAATTGGAGTGCAGCAATGTGGATCTTCGAACATCTACATTTATGGTAGGTACAAAACTGTACTATGTTCTTCATCTCACATTGCTGCAGTCCTTACACTTGGGTAGAATCCCAAAGCAGAGGTAAGGGAGGATGGCAAAACTATAAAGCAGTAGGAGCTGCCAAAATGCCCTGTAAAATTGCAGTGGCAAAACCAGCCCTAGATTTAGAGTAAAGTGGAAGGTGGTAATGCTTAGAGAAAGTATGCACTGAACTCCAAGTAGCTGCCTCCAAAATATCTTTAGTTGCCACCCCTTAAAAAGCTGTAGAAGTGGCAGTAGCCCTAGTGGAATGAGGCCTAATCCCAGCTGGAATCTCCTTACCATGATGGGAATAACAGAAAGCAATACAAAACCCAATCCACTTAGAAATAGTTTGTTTTGACACAGGCTTGCCCTGAGAACCCAAAGCAAATGAAACAAATAACTGCTGAGACTGCCTGAACCCTATAGTTCTGCTCAAATAATATCGCAACTGCCTGTGTATATCCAAAGTGTGCAAAATCTTTTCCCCTTTATTTTGGGGTTTGCATAAAAGTAGGCAAATGAATAGTTTGGTTTAAAGCCACACTAGAAACCACTTTAGGCATAAAGGAAGGATTAGTGCAAAGATACCCTATCCTTATGGAAAATTAAGAAAGGCTCAACTGCCATAAGGGCCTGTAATTCAGAAACCCTTCTCGCAGAGGTAATGGCCAACAAAAAAGCAGTCTTCCATGATAAATATTTCAACTCGGCAGTAGCTGCAGGCTCAAAAGGTTGTAGAGTGAGTTTCTCCAACACAAAATTGAGATCCCAAGCAGGAGTAGGAGCTCTACGGGGGTCTTATATTCTTTGCCCTCTAAGGAATTGCTTAAACAAAGGATGAGAAAACAATGGTGGGTCACAGTCATAGTGAGCAGAAATTGCTGCAGCATGAACCTTAATAGAGGAGAAGGACAAACCTTTGTCCAGTAACTCAGTAAGATATTGAAGAGCCACACTTAAATTAGGCTTAGAAACATCAAATTCCTTTGCTGTACTCCAAAATAAAAATCTCTTCCATTTATCTGCGTACACTTTCCTTGTACTAGGCCTTCTGGCCTCCAAAATAACATTCAAAACTTGCTGTGGAAGCTGAGACCCTCCAGGGTTTAAAACAGAATATGCCAGGCTGTTAGGTGAAGAGAGTGAAGTTTGACATTGAGTAAATGACTGTTCTCCTGAGACAGCAGGTGCGGAATCAAGGCAAAGGCCATGGAGGCTCCCTACCAGACTTCTCAGTAATGGGTACCAGTGCTGTCGAGGCCAATCTGGAGCTATTAAAATCATCTTTGGCTTGTCCTGTCTGACCTTCAGGAGTACCTTTGGGAGGAGAGGCAGAGGTGGAAAGGCATACACATGAAGATTGCTCCAATTGAATGAAAGAGCATCCACTTTCCAAGCTGTGGGATGAAACCTTTTGTGCAAAACTTTGGCAGCTGGTAGTTTAGAGGAGAAGCGAACAGATCTATGTGTGGGGTTTCCCCAAACACTGTCAATTTCTGAAATACATGAGGATCCAATTTCCACACGTGGGGATCCATAATTTGTCTGCTCAACACATCTGCTAAGGAGTTCTGTGCTCCTGGCAGAAACCTTGCCTGAAGATTTAGCTGTAAACTGAGAGCAGTCTCCCACAAAATCATTGCTTGTCTGCATAGAGGATAAGAATGTGTTCCCCCTTGCTTGTTGATGTACCACATGACAGTTGTGTTGTCTGTTAGAACCAACACCTGCCCTGGAAGAAGTAAATCCTTGAAAGCTATTAATGCAAATTGGACTGCTAACATCTCCTTCAAGTTGATATGTAGATGTTGAAGTCTGGCAGGCCACGTGTCTTGTACCCACTTTCCATTTAGATGAGCTCCCCAAGCTTTGTCTGAGGCATCTGTCGTTAGAATCTGACTCGCCTCTGGCCGGGTCACAGAGAGTCCCTTGTTTAGGTGACATTCCTGAGCCCACCACAAAAATTCCTTTTGAATGCAAGGTATTATCTGAATGACAGTGTCCATATCTTGGCAGTGCTGTGTCCATACATTTTGAGATACCATTGCAGCTTCCTCATATGCAGTTTGGCATTGGGAAGCACCAGAATACAAGATGCCATGAACCCCAAGGCTTGAAGGACTGTCCTTGCAGTCAGCCTGGACTGATGAGACAATTGATGGAAGTAAAGAGAAAGATTCCTTTGTTTGTCCGGGGTCAAAAAGGCCATCTGGGATGCTGTATTCAGTCTCACACCCAGAAAGCACATGTCCTGAGAGGGTACTAGACTGGACTTTATTTCGTTCACAGAATACCCCAGGCATCTTAGCACTGCTATCACGTACTGTAAATGATGAAGAAGTTCGTCCTTTCCTTGGGCCAGAATCAGGCAATCGTCCAAATAAGGATAGATCTGTATTTCTCTTAGCCTGAAGAAAGCTATCACTGGAGCCAGAACCTTCGTGAACACTCTGGGCGCAGTAGATAAGCCAAAGGGCAATGCAGAGAACTGATAATGAGAAGTCCCAGCCCGAAAACGCAGATACTTCCTGCAACTTAGCCTGATAGGAACATGAAGGTAAGCCTCCTTGAGATCCAGAGTCACCATCCAGTGATCTTTGCCCAGCAGAGGTAAAAGCTGTTGTAACGTCAACATTTTGAACTTGGGAATGTCCAGATAAGTGTTGAGGATAGATAAATCCAAAATTGGTCTCCACGTGTTCCCCTTCTTTGGTACTAGGAACAGGCGAGAATAAAATCCTAGGCCCACTTCTGGCAGAGGGACCGTTGTATGGCCCCTATTTGAAGCAGCAGAGAAATTTGTTTGTGAGCCTCTAGTCTTTGCTGAGGAGGAACGTCCGGCATGCCTTTGAAAGGAGGCAAGGTATGGAAATAAAACTTGTAACCTTGGTGTATGATATCCAATACCCATCTGTCTTGGGTAATCAAACTCCAATTTTCCTTGAAGAGTGCCAACCTTCCTCCCAAAGGTGCTGCCAGGCAAGAAGGATCCGGCAGCTGAAAAGGTAGGTCATTGGGCCTGTTTACGAAAGGACTGGCCCCTGCCCTCACCCGAAGATTGTGCAGGTGAACTCCCTGTTCTAGGTCTGAAGGAGCTCTGAGCTCTGCCCCTACCACGTCTAGATCTACCCCTAGACTGTGAATCATAAGAAGGGTACGTCCACCCCTTAGCAGGCCAATTCCTACTAAACTTCGGAGGCTGAACTTGCAAAAAATCTTTAACAGCCTGCATAGACTTAGCCTTGTCTTCCATTTTCTTCAAGACTGACTCCACAGGTGAACCAAACAACACATCAGACTGTAAAGGAGCATCCAAAATCCTTGTCTTAACATGGTCAGATAAATTCTGATCTCTCAGCCAGGCGTGCCTGCGAAGAACTGACCCAGTGGCAGCCACCCTAGACGAGGCCTGTACAGCATCAAAACCACATTGTAACGAATGCTTACCCACCTGTTCAGAGACATGTACCAAATCTTGTAATTATTTACACTCAATGCCTTCCGCCAGAGCATCTACCTTAGACTTTAATTGAGAAAGAAGATAGTTTTGATATTTCAACATGTGAAACTGGCAATTCAAAGCCCTCATAGCTAAGGTGGAAGAAGTATAGACTTTCTTTCCCCATCTATCCAAAGCTCTGGCCTCTTTATCTGGAGGAACCGGATTTTTTACAACAGAGGCCTTAACACCCTTAGGCCCCTGACTAACAGTTTCTGGGTCCGCCCTAGGACTCTTATAAAGATATTTATGAGCCTCAGGCACCCTGTAATACCTATCCGGTTTAACAGGAGCAGGAGGCAAAGAATCAGGATTAAGTGAAGCCTCTGCAAACACATCTTCCACAACATCCAGAACAGGTGGTATAGCCAAAGGCCTATGCTGGGGTAAAAGCAAAAATTCCCTAAGCCTTTTCCTGGAATCAGAGAAGTCCTGACCTTCCCACTTAAAATGTTCCCTCATGGAATGAAGAGTCTCTGAAAAGAAAAATCCTCTGGAGGAGAAGCAGAAGGAGTCGAATCATCTGCATCAGAATCAGAATAAGGAGAGTACTCCTGCAAGTCTTCAGCAAGACTCTGAAACATCCGAAGCCTGCTCAAAACTCCCCAACTCTGGTTCCACCCTAGGCCTCTTATCAGGAGGGGGCAAAGAACCTCTAATCAAGGTAATTAAATCTTCTGCCATTTTAAGCATGTGCTTCTTGGGCACAGATCCTGTAGAACTAGGAGTGACACCAACAGAAGCTAAACCTGGCCTGCCTCTGGGAGAAGCCTTGGAAACAGAAGGAGAGGGCCTAACCACCCTAGGAAGGGAGGGGAGTACAGTAACCTGGGAAGCCCCTTCAGCCTGACCTGCCTCCTGAGAGGCCACATCCTGCAATATCAAAGTCTCCCCCTGGGACTCCAGAGAAGCCTCCGGTTGAACCACTGGTTCCACTGACGCCTCTAAAGAACCGGCGTCCGGTACGGACGACTCTTCTTGCCTGGGTTTAGCTGCTTTGTCTTTGCGCTTCTTCGAAGAAGCGGGCGCCGGAGCATCTGACGGCATATTATAATTGCACCGCTTCCCGAAGACCAACCTGGCACAATCTAACCTCCGCTTAATAGTGCGCTTATTGAACCTAGCACAAAAGCGACACCCAACAATGTCGTGCTCAGGCCCCAAACAAGGAATACACAAAGTATGATAGTCCCTATGCGGTATCTGCTTCCCACAAGAAATACAGTTATTCACTTTTTCTGACATCCGGTAAACCACTGAGGCAAGAAAAACTAAAATATTTCCCAACGGGTACTTAGCCAACTTTGACTCGGTCTGAAACTCCGAATTCGAAAAATTTCAGAACGCCGAACGGCACTTGCAACGCTGCTTCTGCATCGGACCATGCGGCAAAAAAGACTGAGGATATGACGTCGGTCATGCGCATTTGTACCCTGACGTCCTGATGTCAGTCTTAAGCGCCTTGACCGACGTCAGCCTAATACTTTGATATTCGGGCCGACCGAGGACAGCGGACTACCCAAGTGTAAGGACTGCAGCAATGTGAGATGAAGAACATCAACTTTTGGAGTACAAAAGATCTAATACTTTCCAAAACAAACAAGGTACAAAAAGATGTGGCATGTGTCACTATTGTTCTTATATTTGTGTTGAGCCTACCTTAAGGCTAAATAACATTATGAATAGTAAGGTATACCTACAAAATGGTAATTGTAACACCAGGGGAGTGGTCTACCTGGCTTTGTGCTGTACTTGTAAATATTTTTATGTAGGCAAGACCGAACAATTTCTTAAAAATAGAATTTATGAGCATCTAAATGATATTAAGAATCATAAGAACACCAATGCCCTGTATAAACATAGTACCTCTTGTGTTGAATTCAAGAAATTTGTTTTTGGTATTTTAGACACTATCAAAATAGACACCAGGGGTGGTGATTGGAAAAACCTACTAAAAAAGAAGGAAAGTCAATGGCAGTTTAGACTGGCTTCTATGTTTCCCCCAGGACTAAATGAAACAGTGTCACTAATACCATTACTCACAGAAAGGGCTAATAACATTTGAATTGTCTATATATACATATACATATATGCACTCACATATATGTGTATGTACATATATACATTGTTCATATTTTACATATACTATTTTCTTTATTTCAAGGTCAAGAATTTTTAGAACTTTTAAATGGAATAAGTTTACATATTTACTCATCAGTAGAGATATTTTTCATATATTTTTTATATAATTTACACAATATATTTATTTATTAAAGCTTATCATACAATAATGGATTTTAATAAAGTTTTTAAACTAATTTTTGTGTTTTAAACAAAACCCAAGGTGCCAATATTTATTAAAATGTTGCTTTACAACAATACAATAGGTATATATATATTTAATACATACATTCTAGTTTCATATACATTTTTAGGTTGGTGTTTGTTTAAATTTTAAATAATTAATTGTGTGATGTCATTGATTTAAACACTATATAAAGTGTAATTAAATGTGGTTAATGAAGTCTCTATCACGAGATGAAAGCGCTAAAACTTTTGGTCTCATTAAAAATGGATTGTTCGTATATTTTCTAACTGGCGTCCTGGATTCCTGGTTCATTTGGATTTATTCTACTGGTCTTTTCAGTTTATTTTTGTGACTTGTAATGGACAGGAAGCCTATCTGAGAGGTGCATGACAGAGTGCACAATGCCTGGAATCTTCATGGCTCAAATGCTCACGGCACATGGACAGGAGAAACACGGCAAAGTAAAGTGAAAAAAAAGCGGATCCATCAAGTGATGTTATCTCTTTACTTGACTGATCAGGTGTATGATCAGGTGTAATTGGGCAATCAGTCAGAATGGGAGCACCCTCTCCTAAAAAATATACAGTTGTGTAACTTGCACTTATCCATAACAGTATGCATTCTAATTCCTCACTGCTGCAAAAGCCCTTAGGCTATATGGGGTGTTTCCTGTCTAGAAAGCAGCCAGACCGCTCCAAAAAGCTCTGTCCCCCATGCCACCTACCCACTACTTCACTCTGACTGCTGACTGGCCAATTCCAATGGGGAAAATCAGCAGAGTGAAGCTTTATTCAAGACTTTTTTTGTCCATACAATTGAACAGACTAACATTCCAGGAGCAATCAACCAATAACATCAATAAAACATACAAAGTAGTAAAACTCAACCCTACTTTATATCTCAGCTACAACTATATACAAAATAAGAGGGATGCAAGATCTGCAGCAGTGAGGAATTCGAACATCTACTGTGAGCAAGTGTAATTTATACAAATGTGCTATATTTGTCATTCCCACACCTGCAGTAGCCCTTAGGCTAAGTATCAAAATATATCCGACCTGAGAGGTGGAAAAATATGGATCCAGAAACCCCAGGAGAATGGGAGTACCAAAGTTCAACCTGGACCTAGGCCCCAGTGCTTCATATCATAAATGTACAGACAACAATGTAGCTCTGCCTCTAGAATGCTTCGACAGTCTACCCCTTTCCAGTATGCTGAAGACAAAGATCTAGTATATTGTGCCTTAATATTACCATGGTGGGAATAAAAAAAAAAAGAAATAAGAGGACAACCACGTGGAGAAGTGCAGTTGTGTACACTTAACATAAATGTAGATGTTCGAGTGTATTCACTGTTGCAGTCATCACACTTGGGTTATCCTGCCAGGGGTAGCCCTCAGTCGGCCCAAAGACCAGAGGCTTAGAATTTCTACGTCAGTTGCTGTCGCTCCAGGACTGATGTCAGTCAGGTCGTCAGTCGTATAAAATCAGGCAGCCGATGCCATTACATCAGTTTTTCTTGCCCCAACTGTCAGGAGCCCCCAAATAGGGAGCTAGGTTATGGTGGAAGACCATCTCCAGTAGAAAGTAAATACCAAAAGTTCCCTGTAAGGAGAGAGGAAGAGAGAGAGAGAGAGAGAGAGAGAGAGAGACAAGGGGGATGGAGGGTGGGAAATCAGGACTGCAACCGTGAACGCACTGGAACATCTACATTTATGGTAAGTGTACACAACTGTACTATGTTCTTCGTGTTTCACTGTTGCAGTCATCACACTTGGGTTGATTCCCAAAGCTAAAGAAAAGGGTGGAGGCAGTCATGAAGACTGGGGACTGGCTAGGATGCCCTGCAAAACTGTGGTGGCAAAGCCTGCCCTGGATTTGGAGAAAATAGGCAGGTGGTAATGCTTGATGAAGGTATGAACAGAGTCCATGTTGCAGCCTCCAGGATGTCCCTGGTGGGGACCCCTCTGAGAAAAGCTGCAGAGGTGGAGGTTACCCTGGTGGAATGCGTCCTGACCACTTTGGGGGTGGTTTCCCATGCTGTTTGTAGCAGAAATGGATGCAGTGTGCTATCCATTTGGAGACTGTTTGTTTGGATATGGCCTTGCCCTCTGACCCTGCTATAAAGCTGACTAGCAATTGGTCAGTTTTTCTAAAAGATATATCCTATCCAGATAGAATCTGTGCTATCTGTGCACATCTAGAGAGTGCATAATCCTTTCCTCCTTGTTTTGTGGGTTAGGGAAAAAGGTGGACAAATGAATGGATTGGTTGAGAGCCACACTGGACACCACTTTAGGCATGAAGGATGGGTTAGTCCTAAGGAAGACCCTGCCAGCATGGAAAATGATGAAGGAGTCTACAGCCATGAGTGCTTGAAGCTCAAACTCTTCTAGCTGACATGATGGCCAGAAGCAAGGCTGTTTTCCAAGAGAGGAATTTTAACTCTACTGAAGCTGCAGGCTCAAAGGGGGGTAGGGTGAGCTTTTCCAACACAAATTTAAGGTCCCAAGCTGGAGTAAGAGCTCTTCTGGGTAGCCTTAAGTTGTTAGCCCCTCTTACAAACTGTTTGGTGAGAAGGTGTGAGAAGAGAGGTGGCTCTGTGCTGTAATGGGCAGAGATGGCAGAGGCATGAATTTTAATGGAAGAGAAGGATAGACCCCTGTGTAGTAGGTCTGCTTGGTAATTCAGGCTGAAAGGTAGGGAGGGCTGTGCTGTTTCGGCTCTCTTAGCCTGAATCCAGGTGCAAAACCTTTTCCACTTGTCAGCATAGGATTTTCTAGAGCTGGGGCATCTGGCCTCAAGTATAACATCCAGGACTTGTTTGCTTAGGCTGGCAGCTTGAGGAGAGGTCAGGGAATATGCCAGGCTGCCAGTTTCAGGGTCTGCAATTGTGGATGCATGAATATTCCATTCTTCTGGGTCAGGAGTGTTGGGTTCTGAGGTAGGTGCCATGGTGGCAGGGGTGACAGGCTGCGCAGCAGTGGGTACCAGTGCTAGCGTGGCCAGTCTGAGGCAATCAAGATTGCCCTTGGTTTTTCCTCCCTTATTTTGAGCAGTACCCTTGAAATGATGGGTAGAGGGGGAAATGCATAGATCGAGAGGTTTACCCGTTGGAAGGATAGAGCATCCACTTTCCAGGCCTTGCTGTGAGGTTCCCTGGTGCAGAATTTGCTGAGCTGATGATTCAAGTGGGAGGCAAAGAGGTCCACCTTCGGGGTTCACCATTTCTGGGTTACAAGGTTGAAGGTTCTGTGGTCTAGCTGCCTCTTGTGTGGGTCTAACAGATTTCTGCTTAAGTTGTCTGCCAGAGTTTTTAGGGAGCCTGGCAGGAATTGTGCTAGCAGGTGTATTTGCATGGCTGAAGCCGTGTGCCAAAGGTTCATGTCAAGCCAGCAGAGAGGATAAGAGTGAGTCCCTCCCTGCTTGTTGATATACCACATCACTGTGGTGTTGTCTGTTTTGATCACTAGAGACCCTGGGGAGAGTAGGGGTCTGAAAGCTGTCAGGGCATGCTGAACAGCTAGCATCTCATTTTGGTTGATGTACAGATGTATTTGATTTGGGCCCCAATGGCTGTCCAAATGTGCACCCCAGGCATAGTCTGATGCGTCTGTGGTGAGGGTCTGGGCGTGTGGGTTTGGGAGAAGGGAAGTCCCTTGTTGTGGTTGTATGCTGCTGCCCACCAATGAAAATCTTTCCTCAGACAGGGTATCATAGATATGATAGTTTCCAGGTCTTCAGAGTAGTTTCCAGGTCGAGAGGATTGACACCAAAGGCTTTTTTAGTACTATTGTAATTTCCTCATATACAGTCTGCCATATGGAATGAGTAGAATGCAGGAGGCCATGAACCCTAGAGCTTGCAGGATTTTCCTTGCGGATAACTGGGTTCTGGTGGCTAGTTGAGAGAAGTAGCCTGTCAGGTAGGCTTGTTTTTCTGGAGTAAGGAATGCCATCTGGGATGCTGTGTTCAGGCTTGTTCCCAGGAATACATTTTTTTGTGTGGGGACTAGTTTTGATTTCTTTTCATTTATAGTATACCACCGAGAGGTCAGTAGGTCCTTTACAAAGGTCAGGTGCTGTAGCAGCTTTTTCTAACTGTCTGCCTGAATCAGGCAATCGTCTAAGTAGGGGTAAATTTGAATATTTCTTTGTCTGCAAAAACCAAAGGCTGGAGCCAGGTATTTTGTGAAAACTCTGGGAGCAGTGGATAAACCAAAGGGAAGCACAGAGAACTGGAAGTGCATAGATCCTGCCCTGAAACTTAGATATTTCCTGCAAGATTCCCTGATTGGGATGGGACACTTTTAGGTCTAGGGTGGCTAACCAAGCATCCATGGAAAGAATAGGAAGAAGCTGCTGGAGGGTGAGCATTTTGAATTTTGGTATCACCAGAAAGGTGTTTGGAATGGATAGATCGAGGATTGGGTGCCAGGTGCCCTCTTTTCTGGGTACCAAGAAGAGTCTGGAATAGAAACCTTGGCCTATTTGGTCTGCAGGAAAATGCTATATTGCCCTCATAGACAGCAGGGAATGGACTTGCTTTTTGGCCTCTGCCCACTGGTTTGGAGGAAGATAGTACAGTTGTGTACACTTACCATAAATGTAGATGTTCGAGTATTCATTGTTGCAGTCATCACATTTGGGTTATCTGCTTGCAATAGCCCTCAGTCGGCCTGATTACCAAAGTCTTGGGTCCTGAGTCGGTTGCTGTCTTATCTTCCGTGATGTCAGGTAGTCAGGGGTTTAAAGCATGCAGCCGATGCTATTACATCAGTTTTTCTTGACCCAGATGTCAGGTGCCCCCCCCCCAATGGGAAGCAATTTTATATATATATATATATATATATATATATATATATATATATATATATATACACACACACACACACACACACACACACACACACACACACACACACACACACACACAAGGTTATACCTCCAACAAAAAGCAAATACACCATAAAGCTTTTAAGCATAGTAAAGGAGAGTAAAGGTATAGCCAAAAGATGTCAGGGGGCTGGAGGGAGGGCAACCAGGACTGCAACAGTTAATACACTGAAACATCTACATTTATGGTAAGCGTACACAAATGTACTATGTTCTTCGCGTTTCACTGTTGCAGTCATCAAATTTCGGTAGATTCCCAAAGCTAAGGATGGGAGGAGGAATTTAGATAGCATTAGGACCAGCTATAAGTCCCTGCAAGACTGCAGTGGCAAAGCCAGCTCTGGATTTAGAGAAAACTGGTAAATGGTAATGCTTGGTGAAAGTACGTACAGAACTCCAGGTGGCAGCTTCCAGGATGTCTCTGGTAGGGACACCTCTGAGAAAGGCTGTAGAGGTAGATGCACCCCTGGTTGAATGGGGTCTAATCCACATGTGGGATAGGTTTTCCATGGTGCTTATAGCAGAAATTAATGCAATGGCCTATCCATTTAGAAATGGTTTGCTTTGAAATAGCCTTCCCCTCTGCCACTGCAGCAAATGCCACCAGCAGTTGTTCAGATTTCCTTTGAGGTTTAGTCCTGTAAAAGTAAAATCTTAATTGTCTGTGCACATCTAAGGAGTGCAGTATCCATTCCCCTTTGTTCTGTGGATTAGAAAAGAAGGTTGGCAAATGAATGGATTGATTAAGAGCCACACTGGATACCACCTTGGGCATGAAGGAGGGATTGGTCATGAGGGACACCCTGCCCGCATGAAAGATGATGAAAGGCTCCACTGCCATAAGGGCCTGTAATTCAGATACCTTTCTTGCTGAAGCGATTGCTTTAAGGAAAACTGTTTTCCAAGAAAGGAATTTTAACTCTGCGCTTGCTTTTAACTCTGCACTTGCAGCTGGCTCAAAAGGAGGAAGAGTTAGTTTTTCCATTACAAAGTTAAGGTCCCAGGCTGGAGTTGGGGCTCTCCTGGGTGGTCTTAAGTTTCTGGCCCCTCTGAGGAACTGCTTGAGCAGTGGGTGAGAAAAGTGGGGTGGTTCTGTGTTGTAATGAGCTGAAATGGCTGAGGTGTGAATTTTGGAGGAAAAGGAAAGGCCCTTGTGAAGCATCTCAGTTAAGTATTGAAGAATCTGAGGTAAATTAGCGCTGCTGTGGCCATCCCTTGAGATTGGTTCCAGGCACAGAATATTTTCCATTTTCAGCACAAGATTTTCTAGTAATAGGCCTCCTTGCCTCCAAAATTACATCCAAAACTTGTTTATTGAGAGATGGTAATGGAGAGATTAGGTAATTAGCCAGGCTGCCAGGTTCAGGGTTTGAAGTTGTGGGTGCAGAATCTGGCTCCCCTGCTATGACAGCAGGGTAGGGGACTGAGGCAGGTGCCATGGGGCTAGCAGTGACACTGCGCAAAAGGGGGTACCAGTGTTGGCGTGGCCAGTCTGGTGCAATCAGTATCATCCTTGGTTTGTCCTGTTTGATCTTTAGTAGTACTTTGGAGAGGAGAGGCAGAGGAGAAAGGCGTAAACTGATAGATTTTTCCAGCTGAGGGACAGAGCATCCACTTTCCAAGCTTGTTTGTGGGGAGTCCTTGTGCAGAATTTGTCCAATTAGTAGTTCTGGGGGGAGGCAAACAGGTCTATATCTGGGCTCCCCATTTGTTTATCAACATGTTGAAAGTCTTTGGTTCCAGTTTCCACTCATGTGGGTCCATGAGATTTCTGCTTAGTTCGTCTGCCAGTGTATTTAGATTTCCTGGCAGGAATTGAGCCTGTAGATGCACTTGGTAGCTCAAGGCTGTGTTCCACAGAGCCATGGCTAGTCTGCAGAGAAGGTAAGAGAGAGTATCCTCCCTGCTTATGCACCACACAACAGTGGTGTTGTCCATCTTTACAATTAATTGTCCTGGAAGAATGTGGTCCTTGAAGGCTGTCAGAGCATTCTGTACAGCTAATATTCCTTTTTGATTGATATGCAGGTGCACTTGACTTGGGTTCCAGTTGCCCTGAATGCACTTCCCTGCCAGGTGAGCCCCCCATGCATAATCTGATGCGTCTGTTAGGATTTGGGCGGCAGGGGGTAAAGAGAATGGTAGTTCCTTGTTTTGGTGGCAGGCTTCTGCCCACCAAAGGAATTCTAACCGTAGGCAAGGTATGATAGGAATCATTGCTTCTAGATCCTGAGAATGTTAACACCATAGGCTTTTTAGATACCACTGTAGTTTCCTCATATGCAGTCTTGCATATGGAATTAGTAGAATGCAGGAGGCCATGAACCCCAAGGCTTACAGTATTTGCCTTGCAGATAGCAGGGTTTTTGTGGCCACTAGTTTGAAGTAATCTGTCAAATGAATTTGTTTCTCTGCCGTGAGAAAAGCCATCTAGGAAGTTGTGTTCAAACGTTCCCAGGAATATAATTTGTTGACAGGGTACCAGATGTGATTTCTTTTCATTTATGGTGTACCCCAGACAGGTTAGCACCTTTTGTACAAATGCCAGATGATTCAAAAGTATGTCCTGGCTTTCTGCCTGAATTAGACAATCGTCCAGGTATGGGTATATTTGAATATTTCTTTGCCTGCAAAATGCAATGACTGGAGCTAGGCACTTTGTGAATACCCTGGGCGCAGAAGATAAGCCAAAGGACAGTGCTTTGAAGCATAGGTATCTCCTGCAAGATTCCCTGATTGGGATGTGCAGGTAGGCTTCCTTTAAACCCAGTGTTGCCAACCAGGAATCTTTGCCTAGCATAGGAAGCAACTGGTGAAGAGTTAGCATCTTGGATTTTGGAATCCGCAAAAAGGTGTTTAAGATAGAAAAGTCCAGGATAGGACGCCGCGAGTTGTCTTTTCTGGGTACCAGGAAAAGTCATGAGTAGAAACCTTGTCCCTTTTCCTCTCCTGGTACAGTTTGAATAGCCTTTATGCTTAAGAGAGAGAGAGTACCTGCTTTTGAGCCCCTGCCCACTGATTTGGGGGTAGATCTGGCCAACCGTTTGGGGTTTGTAACGTGTGGAAGTGAAATCTGTATCCTTGGGAAACTATATTTAAAACCCATTTATCCTGGGTAATGAGTTTTAAAGTGAAGTCACTGAGACAGTTTATCATAGGGGGGGGGGGGAGTCTTACTACTCCCTCATTTGGAAGTGGGAGCCCCCCACTGCTTAGTCCTGTGCGTACCCTGGGACTGAAGCCTGGGTGTTCTGCTGGTTCTGGGTTTGGACTGAGAAAGCCTGGAGGAGGCAGGAAAGGACCAGTTCTTAGAGGGCCAATGCCTACTAAATCTTGGAGGCTGTATTTGTAGGAAATCTTTAACAGTTTGCATAGATTTAGCTTTTTCCTCCATATTTTTAAGAACTTTTTCTGCGTTGTTGCCAAGCAGGCGGTCCTGATTTAAGGGAGTATCCAGCAATTTAGCTTTAACATGATATGGCAAGGGTTGCTCCTTAAGCCAAGCATGCCTTCTAAGTACAGACCCAGTGACGGCAGCCCTGCAAGATGCCTCTAGTGAATCAAAACCACATTGCAAAGTATGTTTTCCAACCTGTTCAGTAGAATGCATTAAATCCTGTAAATCCTTATTTTCAGCACAGTCAGGAATCAACATAATTTTCTGTTTAAGCAATCCAATAATATGCTACTGATACTTTAACATATGAAACTGGCAATTCAAGGCCCTAATGACCAATGTTGCAGAAGTGTACACCTTCTTACCCCATCTATCCAGCACCCTGGAGTCTCTATCAGAGGGGGTAGGATTTTTGGCAGTAGTAGCCTTAATGCCCTTGGGTCCCTGTGTAATGGTCTCAGGATCCGCAGTAGGATTTTTAAAAAGGAACTTGTGAGAATCAGGAACCCTGTAATATCTATCAGGTTTCCTGGGGGCAGGAGGTAAAGAGCCAGGGGCCAAGCTAGACTCCGAAAAGGCATCATCAACAATGTCTAGTACAGAAGGGATAGCTAAAGGCCTGTGCTGGGGCAGGAGTAAGAAATCCCCAGGCCTCTTTTTTGAATCAGAGTAATCCTGACTTTCCCAACGAAAATGATCCCTAAGAGTATGCAAGGTTTCAGCAAAAGAGAAATCCTCTGGGGGGAAGCAGAGGAAATACAGTCCTCTGCATGAGAATCTTCATGGGTTGATAAGGGTAAATCCTAGTTATCAGAGGAAACAGAAATTTCAGAATCCTGGTCAGAGGTATCACAAGCAAATTCAGTCCTAGGTCTCTTAGAGGGGGAAGGTTGGTTTCCCCTGATTATAGTAATAAGGTCTTCAGCCATTCTTATCATTTGTTTTTTTTTTTTTGGCACAGAAGCCTGACCATGCGGACTGGGCGTTGGTTTTCTAGGCATGGTTCGAGTTTTAGTCCTTGAAGAAGATGGCATTTTTTTAATATGCAAGTCAGTAGGCCTGAATACACCCTCAGAAGCCGGTGACTACAAGCAGCTCCGGACCCATCCAAGGTAGAGACATCCGCAGGTTCCACAGCTGAAGCATCGCGCGGCAAGGGTCTCAGTAGAGGCCTGTGAATCTGAAGTAGCGGGTATCAGGGGCTGCGAAAGCACTTCACTGAGTACTGGCGACTGGCTTAGGAGAAGCGTCACTGGCAGCTTTGAACCTAGGCGGCCTGTCTCTGTCTTTATCTTTGCGTTTTTTTGGAATGTCGGTAGTCGGATGGCTTACCAAAGACATATCTGAACAACTGAACATGGTACCAAAATATTTAGAATCGTAAATATACTGATGACAAATAGTTCGTTGCTTAAATAAGGCACAAAACTGACTGCAAGGTACGTCGTGGTCAGGGCCTAGGCAAGGAATACAGTACGAATGGAAATCTTTATGAGGTATTTACTTTCCACAAGAAATACAATTATTGACTTTTACTGACATCAGTTTAAAGCAAGAAAAAGTTTCCCCAACTGGGTACTTAGCTTTAGTTGAAGACTTTGGTTCTGAAACTCGAAAACGAAAATTTCAAGAGTCGGCCAACCGGCACTTGCGAGCTGCTTCCGCTTCGGGCACCGCACGGCAAGAAACACTGATGTAATGGTGTCGGCTGCATGCTTTATACCCCTGACTACCTGACATCATGGAAGATGAGACAGCAACTGACGCAGGACCCAAGACTTTGATAATCTGACCGACTGAGGGCTACTGCAAGCAGATAACCCAAATGTGATGGCTGCAACAGTGAAACACGAAGAACATCTGGGAACCCTTTTGCAGTTGAAAGAGTGTGGAAATAAAATTTGTACCCCTGGGACACTATGTTGAGGACCCATCGGTCATTGGTAATACAGGCCCAGTTGTTTGCATGGAAGGAGAGTTTTTCTCCTAGGGGCACAAGCAGGTGGGCAGAAGTAAGGGGTGGAGGTGTAAAGTCATTGTGAGTTCTTACCATAAGGGGGTGGCTTAGCACTCCCTGTTTTTGAAGAGAAGTAACTCCATTGCTTATATCTCTGCATTCCCTGGGACTGCTGTCTGGGGGGTCTGCTTCCCCTGACTCTTGGCTGAGCTGGCCTGGAGGGGGCCGGAAAGGACCAGTGCTTGGAGGGGCAATGCCTACTGAACCTCAGAAGATGGACCTGTAAAAAGTCTTTAACTGTCTGCATAGATTTAGCTTTTTCTTCCATCTTTTATAAGACCTCTTCTGCCCTGGAGCCAAACAAATTGTCTTTGTTCAATGGTGCATCCAATAATTTTGATTTGACATGGTCTGGCAAGGTCTGTTCCTTAAGCCAAGCATGCCTTCTAAGGACAGAACCAGTGACTGCTGCCCTGGAGGATGCTTCTACGGCGTCAAAGCCACATTGCAAGGTATGCTTAGTAACTTGGCTTGCAGAATGCATAAGCTCTTGTAATTCTTTATTTTCTGCACAAGCAGGAAAAGAAGATATTTTTTGTTTGAGGAGTTCCATCGTATGCTGCTGATATTTCAGCATTTGAAACTGACAATTTAGTGCTCTAATAGCAAGAGTTACAGAGGTGTATATTTTTTTACCCCATCTGTCTAAAGCTCTGGAATCCCTGTCTGACGGGGTGGGATTCTTAGCTGAGATTGTTTTAATTCCTTTAGGTCCTTGGGAGAAGACCTCTGGGTCAGCAGTAGGATTTTTGAAAAGGAATTTGTGAGAGTCACAGACTCTGTAGTACCTGTCAGGTTTCCTGGGAGCAGGAGGAAGGGTGTCAGGAGTTGAACTGGATTTCATAAAAACATCATCCATAACATCCAGGACAGGAGGAATGGCTAAAGGTCTGTGCTGTGGCAAATCTAAAAATTCCCAGAGTCTCTTTTTTGACTGAGGATAGTCCTGACATTTCCGTTGGGAATGCTCCCTTAAAGTATGTAGGGTTTCACCAAATGAAAAATCCTCGGGAGGAGAGGCAGAAAGAATGAATTCTTCTGCATCAGAATCCTCATAAGCAGAGAGGGGTTGATTGTCTTCATATTCAGAAACCTCAGAGTCATTGGACTCCTGTTCAGATAAAACTACTGGGGACAAGTCTCTTTCTTTTGGAAGGGGTAGCCTGGCTTCCCCTAATAAGCATAGTAAGGTCTTCCGCCATTTTAAGCATTTGAGAATGAGGCATGGAAGCAGGTGCCTGAGCTTGGGTCGTCGGTTTTTTAGGCGTAGTTCGTACCCTGGGCCTTAGAAACTCGGTAGTTTTAGAAAGAAATTAAGACGTGAAATAAGTCGTCAGTTTGTGTCAAGTATCAGTAGTGTGAAGAACTTCCTCGGTAGCCAGTGCCTGCTCAGCAGCTCTGGACCCATCCAAGGTAGAGACAACTGCAGGATTCTTTGTCGAAGAAGAGTCTCGCGGCATACCGGACTCCAAACGGGTCTCAGTATCGGCCTGTGAATCGACAGAAGTGGGCATTAGGGGCTGCAAAAGCACCTCACTGAGGACCGGAGAACTGATGACTAGCTTAACGGAAGCGCCATCTGCAGTTCTGGACCTGTGCGGTCTGTCTCTGTCTTTATCCTTATGTTTTCTCGGAAGACTGGTAGTGAGATGGCTTACTGAAGCCATATTGGAATATGAGGACTGAGAGCAAAAATATTTAGCTACAATAAGGGCCCGACAATGTATAGTTCTGGCTTTGAACAAAGTAAAAAAGCTACAGCGGGGGTCGTCGTGGTCTGGGCCTAAATAGGTGACGTAGTATGAATGGAAGTCTCGGTGTGGTACTTGCTTTCCTCAGGCGAGACAATTGTTAACTTTTACTGACATTGGTTAGAGCAAGAAAAAAGGATCCCCAAAGGGGTACTTAGCTTTAGAAGACTTCAACTTCAATTCAGAAATGAAAACTCGGGTAGCGGCCAACCGGCACTTGTGCGAACTGCTCCTGCTTCAGGCTCCTCGGCAAGAAAGACTGATGTAATGGTGTCGGCTGCCTGATTTTATACCACTGACGACCTGGTGTCAGTCCTAGAGAGACAGCAACTGACGTAACTAAGCCTCTGGTATTCGGGCCGACTTGAGGGCTACCCCTGCCAGGATAATCTAAGCGTGATGACTTCAACAGTGAAACACGAAGAACATCTGTCTATCTAGACACAGGGTGCCCCTTTGTTGCCCCTTGATAAACAGCTGATTAGGTTTTCTAAAGGGCTTAATTCAGTCAAGACAGTACCTGAGCTGCCTATTTACATCCACAGTATGTTGAATCTTCTCCTTGGTTTTTAGGTTCTGGGTAGAAAAAAAAGAAGTTATGTTCTTACCATAATATTCCATCTGTGTTGTCCATTTTCATTTCCATTAACTTATGGGCATTGGTTCAGATCCTCGGAACAGACTGGCCACTTTCTCTCCAGCTCAAGATTCCTGACGAGCTCCGCCTCCATACCCATAATGCCCCACTCCCCCAGAATACCTCAGATCAAGTTTGCCAAAAAAGCATAACAGAAAGAACATCATACCCTTAAATAAACACACAGATGAAATATGTATATACATATCTATGAAAAAGAACATCAGGAGCTCATCTGAAGGACTAGAGATTCCCTTAAAATTCTACCAGGCTTCCCAAAGACTTGGGCAGGGTGAAGGTTAATGGAAATGAAGATGGACAACACAAATGGAAATGAAGATGGACAACACAGATGGAACGTTATGGTAAGAACATAACTTCTTTATCTGATGTTGTCCAGTTAATTTCATTAACCTGTGGGACAGAGTCCCCTGCTACTAGAATCTAGGGTGGCCCACATGGAAGGATACTCGGGAGTACAGCAGAACCAAAGGCAATTCTACTCCTGGATATGATGTCCAATTTGTAATGCATAATGACAATGTGGAGATTTGACCAAGCAGCAGCAGGACAAATGTCTTTGAGACTCTACACCAAAAAGACTGAGACACCGCCATAGACCTTGTAGAATGGGCCTTGATTCATCCTGGTAAAGGAATATTTTTGAAAGGGTAGATGAAGGTAATGCAGTCTTTCAACCATCTCACTAGTGTAACTTTGGTAATAGCTCTACCTCTCTTTGCATTTGAAAAAGAGATGAACAACTGATCAGACTTCCTGAAGGGCTTGATTCTGCATATCTAAAAATGAAGCTGCCTATGTACATCGAGCAAATGCAGGGTGTATTCCCCTTTGTTTTGATAATCAGGAAAAAAGACCAGAAGACTGATAAATGTTGCCCTCCTTAGCCACCTTGAGTAAAAAAAGGATTAGTACACAGGGTCACACTGCCCTTACGGAAAATCACATAAGGAAATTTTGCCGAAAGAGTTTGAAGTTCAGACACTCTTCTGGCAGATGTAATAGCTATGAAAAACAGAGTCTTCCAGGAGAGAAATTTCAAATCCACCATTGCTGAGGGTTCAAAGGAGGGATGGACCAAAGCTTGCTAAATCACAGTCAGATCTCACAGGGGAGTAGGAAAGTCTACCCAAGAAATGCTTTACACAGTTTAGAAGAAACAAGGTATAAGGAATCAAAACCTTTCTGAAAACTGGATATAGCAGCTACATGAACTTTGACAGCAGAATAACTAGTGCCATCCTTGAAAAGGAAAGCCAAAAAATCTAGTACGACTGCCACTGAGGCTACAAAGGGATCTATCGGTTTCTGTTCAGCCAAAATGAAAATCTCTTCCATTTACTCTTGTAAATTTTGTGTGTTGCAGACCTATGAGAGGAAATCAAAATTTCTCAAATTGGGGAAGACAGCCTGGGAAATCTTGCCATCAAAAGAAGAGGAGAAACCAAGAGGTCAACTTCAGGCCTTGAATGCCTGGGTATGGATGTCCTGACAGATAAAAAAGCAGATCCGGACTCTGAGTCAACCTCATCAGAGGACAAACCAGGTGAGACCAAAGAAAGGTGAATCAGGTTTGTCAAGGCCAAAAAGGGGCACTGAGGATTACTTTGCTTCGCAAATGGAGAGCTTTCTGTAGGAACTTGGGAATTAACTGTAGAGGAAGAAGGGCATAGAGAAGACCAGAGGGCCAAGCATGGACAAGATCATCCCTGGGAGACTGTCCTTAGGAGGGATCAAGGTAAAATACCTACTGGGTTTGCTGCTGAAAGGAGGCACAAAGAGAACTCAGCAAGGATGACCCCATTTCTGGAAGATCGTGTCTGCCACTGACTGATTCAGCAACCACTCGTGAGGCATCAGTAACACTTGGCTGAGCCTGTCGGCTAATATGTTGGACTCCCCCAAAATGTGTGTTGCTACCATAAAGTGGTTGGTATAAAATCGCCCATTGCCACACTCTCGCTGCTTTTCAACATACGGAGTAAGACCTGGTCCCTCCATGTTTGTTGACGTATCAAACTACTGACATATTCTCCATTTGGATCACAATAGTCTCCAGAGATAGAAAGCTGTTGAGTTCCTGCAATGCTAGAAGAACTGCTCTCATCTCCAGTACACTAATATGCAACTTGGTCTCCTGGGGCATCCATGTGCCTTGGACTGTCCAACCAAGATAATGCCCCCCACCCACACAAACTGGGAGGCATCTGTGGTCAGCGTGGCATTCAGGAATTGAAGAATGACAGGATGCCCTTGAGTAACTTCTGCTGAGTGAAACTACCAAAGCAGAGACTCCGTGCACGTATGAGACTGACTGATGGGAACATTCAGAGGATTTCTGAGAAGTGACCACTGGACCACTAAGGTCTATTGTAATGTCCACATGTGAAAATGTGCCATGGGCAGAAGGGTAGTAGTGGGCACCATTGAGCCTAATGCACTGAGAACTAGACTGACTGGAGGTTTTGGAATGGTCAAAATCTGGCTGATGTGAAACTTCAGGCTTGATACCCTGTCTGTTGTGAGGTAAGCATAGGATGTTCTTGTGTCTTGAGAAAATAATCCCTGGCCTGAATGAGTAGATGCCTGGTTGGAGAGTCAGAAGCCAGTCACCCAGATATGGAAATATCTGATATACTTGCAGTTGGAGATGAGCTGCAACCACTGCTAGATATTTGGTGAACACTCTGGGGAGAGTGGTGAGACCAAATGGAAGTGACCTGCATTGGTAGTGACTGGCTCCCAGCCTGAAATGCAGAAAATGCCTGGAGTGTCTGTCCATTTTTATATGGTGGTAGGCATCCTTTAGGTCTATGCAATAAATTACCCATCTTTAGGAGAGGCAAGATGGATTGAATCACGACCATTCTGAACTGCATGTGTTTCACCGACTTAAGAGAGGTCAGAACCAGGATAGGTTGCAAGTCTCCTGTCTTCTTGGGTACTAAAAAGAATATAGAGTAAATGCCCAATCTGACTTGATCAGGGGGTCTTGGATGACTCATTTGCAGCAACTTTTTTACTTTCTGGGCCGTGTCCTCTGTATGATTGGATGGAACATCAAGGAGGTGAAGTTTTCATTTGGGAGTTTCAGAAAAGGGAATGAAGTAGCCTTTGGATACGATCCTTAGCATCCATTTGTTGCTTTGTTGTTTGTGATGGCCTCCCAGGCTTCTGGGTGCAAAGAGAAATGCCCCTCCCAACTGCTTACAGAGGAGAGCAGTTGGGCAACTGTTCAGGATTGCTGGTAGGGCTTGTCCTGGAATGTGTCTGGTGACATCAGATTTTGGAGACCCCAGCAGCCTCATGAGCAGCGTCTCCCATTCTGACTATATCCCTCTCTGCCCCAGGAGGAAAGTCTCCTTGAGTTGACTGGAAAGGACCCTGCAACTTCCGAAACCACATCTTCTTACTCCCATGCTGGCTCCTAGAAAAGGTCAACCAACGCCAGACCTGGTCTTACCATCCTTCTCACTCTGGGATAAAGTGTCAGGGACTGTGGGCCCAAACAAGGTACAGCCATCAAAAGGGGCACTAATAAAGAATTGTTTGAAAGGCTCCGCAAAATCGCACAGGCTCATCCAGGCATGGCACCTTATGGCAATGCCAGAACCGGCCACCTTTGAGGTACCCTCCACACCATGAGAGATTAGCCTCCTGGACATATTGGCTAAAGAATGTAGAGTGGCCAGCCTGGAGGAAAAGGACTCCTGTTCCTCGTCAGGCATGGATCCCAGGACTGAGCTAGAAAGTTCCTTGACCTAGTCCCTTTGTAGCCTGGTAAAGTGTGACAAATAGTTCAATGCCCTGAGCACAAAAGTAGATGAGGCATAGAATCTTGCCAAACCTGTCCAAAATCTGGGATTCTCCACTTGGGGGGGGGTGGAGATGGGTGCTTTCCTAAGCCAGCTTCTTCTTGTTGGCTGCTGCAACAACCATGGCAACTACAGGGATACCCAAGGTTCAGAAAGATTTGTCAACAGGTGCATTTAAAATCTTGTCTACACATTTGGGGACAGGTTCCACTGTATTCGGTCCTTCCAAGCCCTTGACGACACCAGCTCGATAAGCGGGTCAGCCGGGGGGGGGGGCACCCAGGTAGTAGATGAGCTGGACCCGAAAGCCTCCCACACTACCGATTCCTTCGGGGAAGGTTTTGGGCAGACTAGCCACCTCTCTGGCAAAGGATTTCAAGAATGTCTCCGAAAAAGACCTCGTTGGGTGGTGATTTTGGAGACCAGTCACCTTCCTCGAAATCTGTTTCCAAAGTGAGTGATTCCGTAGGGGAATCAATGTGCCTCCTTTTATACAATCTCTTCCAAGTGGCCTCCTGGGGGGGGGTACTCTGGAGAGGTGTCGGAAGAAGCCTGGGGATCCAATGAGGGGAGGGTGTGGAGGCTTTCCAGGTTCGGCTGTCCATGCAGCAGCTCAGAGACCTTGGACACAAGTCCAGTATGAGGATAGGAAGGGTCCATAGTGGTAACTGCCAAGGGTCTCCTAGGAACAGAGAGAACCCTCTCCACAACCTCAAAAGTGGAAGGGCTCCAAACCACCTGGAGCTGTCCCACAGATGCAGAGACTACCGGAGCAGACACCTTCCAGAGACTTCGAGCTTCCTGCTTTGAGGGAGGAGTCAGAGCTGAGCTGTCGAAGGCTGAGGCTTCCAAGGGGAAGAGATGGCTCTGAAAACTTCGGAGTCAAAGTCAATCCTCCTGGAACTGACCTCGATGCTACCGCTTTGAGGCACACATGGAACCAAAGCCAATGGAGCAGAGAAGGTTGGGGAGAAAGTCGGGGGGCGAAGAGGAAATCTCTATCGCTCCGACACCCCGGCACCGGGAACCAACAGAACCGATGACTCCAAAACCAAAGATCAGATCAGAGAAGGAGTTACCAGCTGGAACTGTGAAGCTCTCACGGATCCAGATGTGGATGGAGCGGACACAAGCTCCATCGGGATCTGTGACTCAAGAAACTGCCTCATGAGCTTACCAATGTCCTTGGACATTAGGCTTCAGGAAGATCCAGAAGAAGTGGTGGATAAAGGTCTGGAGGATCTCTGGGGGGAAAGAGACAATTCTCCATGCATGTCCTGACAGCGCTAACCCAGGCACCAGAGCCGAAGGAGCCGATACCATGGGACCACCATTTCGCCCCAGAAAAACACAGGATGACCGAGGCACAGGAGAAGCGGTGGCAACCGAACACAGAGCCGACCAAGTCGGTTCTAAAGATTTCACCTTTTTTCTCTGTGGTTCACAGGAGGATCATGCGGGAGGAGGTCTTCTGGACTCCAGGGACTCCCCTAGGTTTTTTAGGAGGGGGTTTAGCCCTTGACATAGATGGCATCCCTGAGGTGGAGGAAGGAGGGAGTAAACCTTTTAACACCAGTTTACTCCTCCTATCCACCAGAGCCTGACGATAGAAAGCCCCACAGATTTTGCAAGGGGCTTCCAAATGGTTAGGCCCCAAGCAGTAGACGCACTCCCTGTGGGTATCAAATAGAAGAATATTCCACCCACAGGAAGTGCACTTTTTAAAACCTAAAGGTTTTTTGGTCAGCCATAGTTAAGAAAAAAAAACAAATGAACAAAAATAAAGAGAGAGGACAAGGAATTTTTTTTTTTTTTTTTTTTTTTATAAATAGGGAAAAGAGGAAACCTAACAGACAGGAACGTGAAAAACTACACAGAAGCTGTCATTCATGCATTAAAAGAACAATCCCAGTGTTTAAAACTAGGGTCCGAGTTTAGCTGACAGACGTCACGCCTACTTAGACACGTTACTTTCATTCATACCCACAGTGTCATTTTACTTTTAAATATCCTGTAAATCCACAGTTCTAGTCTTGTTTCAGGTCCCAGGATAAACTAATTTGGATTTGTGTTCCTCTCTTACTTGCACTGGATTGGGGAACTATGCTACCAGCTCCTGGCTCATATTTAAAATAAAGAAAACTGTGCCAGGAAAAAGGGACACCAGTGTACACTAATTTTTAAATTTTGCATGACCCATACTTCCACAGATGTACAAGTAGTCCGCTCATAAAAATAGTGCATTTGCCTGGTAGTATTCAGAAATCAGCACATATCAAATTAGAAGTTGAAAAAGGAACAGAAGAGTGTGCCTACTAATGCTCCAACCTTCTGTCACACACTTGCTTTCTGTGGAATTGCTAGCAGGTCAGAAAGTCACTACACCAGGCTAGTATTCAAAAACCAGAATACAGTAAAACATTAAAGAAAGAGAACTATAGTTTCCCCTACTGTTTGTCTGACTCAGATGCTTTCTATAGGTAGAAGCCATGTTATAAAACTGTTGTAGATGGCCAGGATTAACAATCACCGCAGAATAAAATATGAAATGAAAGAAACAAAAGATCTCTGTTTACTAATGTTTTAGAAGCCGTGCATTACTGATGTGCTTTCTAGAGTAGCAGCAGCAGTCAGGTAATAAATTGCCTGAAAGGCTACTTTTCTCAATGGATAAAATGCACAGATCAGACTAATGAATGGCTCACAGGGAGAGCTGCTGTCAGAACAACTGTAATTTGAGATGGAATTTGGCTAACACTATTGAAACTTCCTTCAGGCACTATTTGCCCACCCCCCTCAGCCAAAAGTAAGCATGCTCAGAAAGGTAAACCTGAAATGTAAACAAAGGCTGAATCAAAACAAAAAAATCCCTGGGACTGTCCTTTTAAGGTATTATAGAGTTAAATAAGTAAAGAGTACTAGGTAGGGAGAACTAGAAAAAAAATTACAGCCACTCTAATTTGGAGAAGCCCAGAGCGACAGAACTCTATGCTAAATTGAAGTGTGGCAAATAAGATCTGAGGTATTCTAGGAGAACACGGCATTATGGGTAGGAAGGAGGAGTTCAAGTCAGGAAGCTACAGCTGGAAAGAAAGCTGCCAGTTGGTTCTGAGGATCGGAACAGACATCCACAGGTTAATGAAATGAAATAGACAATATCAGATCTAGGAGACTAATGGCTTGATTCAAAGTAAACTCAAAAACCACTTTGGGAATGAATGAGGGGTTATTGCTGAAACAGACCCTTGTGGAAAATCTGATCAACAACCCACCATAACAGCTTGCAACTCAGACAGTCTTGTTGCAGATGTCAGAGCAATGTAAAGTTTTCCAAGTCAAGAAACTTAAATCAGCTTGAAGCACAGATTCAAAGAGTAACACAGTCAATTTCTCCACACACAGATGAGATCCCAAAGAGAAGCAACCTGTTTAAGATGAGGTCCCAGATGAAAACCTCATCAGAGAAAATATTTTACCGGAAACAAAGAAAGAGGAGGATCCATGGATAGACATGCAGAAATTAATGCAAGATTAATCTTTCTAGAGGAATAACCAAGGTAATCTTTCTAGAGGAATAACCAAGGTCATAGGGAAAAAAAAATAACTAAAATATTTGAGCACCATTCGTGCAAATCCCTCATGGACCTCTCATTACTGATTAGGCACAAACTAGAAAACGTCCCCCACTTACCAACACAGGATTTCTAGTAGCACGCTTTCTTGCCTCATTTCACAAGGACATGCAACAAATACCATAGACGTGCCTTAAAGGTATCAAAATTCAATCACCAAGGCAGTCAGTTAAAGTTAATTGACACTGGGGGTATCTACCTCCCCAACTGATATTAGAGGCATCGATCTCCCCCAGCTTTGTGCGAGAAGACAGAGTCTGTGAGGAAGCTTATGGCAATTGCCATTGGCCAGTTCCATAAGAAGGGAGAATAAGTTATGTACTCACCATAACATTCCAACTGTGTTGTCCATTTTCATTCTTCCTAGACTTATGGGTTTGGATCTGACTCTGCTGCTTCTTCCAGATCATCAGATCCTAAAACTCTCAAGCTCTTCCCTTTACCTACAATGCCCCACCAACCTAACGTACCTCAGATAAGGTTTGCTGCCCCTGGATATACAAAGGCAACCAATAACAGAAAAAAGCAGTGGTAGAACAGAAAAAAGGGAAGCTGGGACTCAAACAAGGAACTGAGTTACCTATACAACTCTTAGATCTCTCCAGAAGCACAAAAGGAGGGGGCAGGTGGATGGGGAGTTGAGGAATGATGACAATGGACAACACAGATGGAACTTTACGGTGAGTATATATTTTTTTAATCTGATGTTCTCATTTTCATGAATTCCCCAACTGATGATGGGACAGAGTCCCATGGTACTACAACCCTGATAGGCCCTTAAGGACGGATATTCTGGATCACTGCTGAGCCAGATACCGCTCTATTCCTGGAAATCAAATCCAACTTGTAATGGGTAATGAAAGTCTGTTCATTAGCCCAAGTTGCAGCTGCACAAATATCAACTAAAGATACTCTGGACAAAAAAAGCTGAAGAAACCGCCATAGACCTTGTGGAATGGGCCCTAAAGATAAACCCAATTTACCACAGACAAAGGTTATACAAACAGTCAACCATTTGGCCAGTACAACTTTAGAAACTGAATTGCATAGTTTGACAGGAGAAAAGGAAACAAATAACTGGTCAGACTTCCTGAAGTATTTTGTTCTATGAAGGTGGAAACAAAGTTCTCTATACACATCCAACAGATGTAATACGTACTCTCCTTTGTTATAAAAGTTTGGAAAGAAAACTGGGAGATTAATGACCTGGTTAATACTGGACTCAGAAGCTACCTTAGGTAAAAAAGATGGATTAGTTCGCAGGGATACCCTGTGTTTGTGAAAAATCAAATAAAGAGGTTTTGAAGACAGAGCCTGGAGTTTAGATACTCTTCTAGCCAATGTAATCACCTCCGGAAAAAATGATTTTCCAAGATAAAAATTTAGACTGAGATAAGGCCTGAAGCATTACATTTAAATCCTAAGGTGGAGTAGGATATTTTAATGGAGGTCTAAGCAAAAAAACTACCTTGAGAAAGGCTTGTCATAATTTAGGAGAGGCTAATGCAGTTATTTTCACCCTTGTGGAAATTAGAAATGGCAGCCAACTGAACTCTGATTGTTGAAAAACTAACTCCTTCGACTGACACTAAACATTTGAGGATCACTGGTACAGATGCTGAAAAAGTGTCCAGACCCCTGCTAAGGGCCCAGAAGACAAATCTTTTCCATTTACTCGTGTAAGTCTTTCTATTAGAAGCCTTATGAGAAGATAGCAAAATATGATGGACCAGGGAAGAGCGCCTAGGCTGTCTAGCAATCAGCGGAACTGCAGAAACCATGCAGTCAGTTTGAGATCTGTTATGTCCAGATGAGTAATGCCTGTCAGGGGAGACTTAAGACCTGAAGTTGGATCCAGAATCCAAGATGGATGTAGAAGATGAGACCAGAGGAACGGGAACCAAATCTGATGAGGCAAAAGGGATCAATAAGGATAACTGTGCTCTTCAACTGAACGGTTTTCTGAAGAAATTTGAAAATTACTGCTAAGGGTGGAAAAGCATACAGGAGTCTGGAGGGCTACTCGTGAACTAGAGCATCTCTCAGTGACTCCTCTGATAGAGGGATCAAAGCAAAAAATCTGCTACTATTGTTGAGGGGAGAGGCAAATATACTGCAGTATGGCTAGCCCCACAGATGGAAAATTCTGTGTCATGTTGACATTGAGAGAGACCACTCGTGAGGCATGACAATGGAACTACTTAGTTTGTATGCAATATCATTGGATTTCCCTGGGATGTGCACTGCTATTAGCGATTGGAAGAGATCACCACTGCCAATCTCTCAGCTTCGACAAAGACCTGGTTCCCCTTTGTATGTTGATGTACCAGACTACGAAAATAGTGTTTGAATCGCAACTGTCCCAAAAGGGAGAGGATCTTGAAAGGCCTGCAACACTTGGAGTACAGTTCTCATCTCCAGGACACTGATATGAATCTTGGCCTCTTCTGAGGACCACGACTCTTGGACTGTCCTTCCCAAGTAGTGCCCCCCATCCAAGCTTGTAAGCATCAGCAGTCAACTTGGCCTTGGGAAGGGGAAGAACAAAAGGACGGCCTTCATGTAGCTGATTTGAATGACACCACCATAGAGGATATGTTTTGCACCCTCAGATGATCTTGATTGGCATGGATAATATGTTGGAGAATGGATCACTGAGTTGACACAGTCCACTGAAGGATCCTCATATGGAACCTGGCCAACGGAACAAGGGTGATAGCTGCTGCCATGGAACCCAAAGCCTGTAGGATCAGACAGGCTGGAAGAGATGAATTTTGGATCACTTTCTTTACTTGGGACTGTAGAGTGTTTATTCGAGTAGAGGAAAGACAGGCTATCTAACTGACTGTGTCCAAAAGCTCCCCTACGAACTCTAGACTCTGCTGGGATGAGCTGAGATTTGCTGTAATGGACCGTTATTCCCTGATGAGAAAATGCAGCAAGTAGTGCCTTGCCTGTAACTGATGCCTAGCTAGGGCAGTAAGGAGCCAGTTGTCTGGATATGGAAACACTTGGAATCCCAGCAGTCTCAAGTGAGCTGCTACCATTGCCATGCATTTGGTGAACACCCTGGGGGCTGTGGTGAAATCAAAGAGCAGTGCTCTGAACTGGTAATGATTGCTTCCAGCCAGAAGCATAGGTATCTTCCTGGAGTGTATGTTCATTTGATGTGACAGTACGCATCCTTCAGATTTACTGAGGACATCCAGTTGCCCTTTTGCAGCAAACACAAAATTAATTGAACTGTGACAATCCAAAACTTTGTATACTTAAATATGATTTAACTTACTGAGGTCTAAAATTGATCTCAAGTCCCCTGTCTCTTCTGGTACAAAAAAGAATCTTAAGTAAGTTCTGGACCTTCACTGGTCTGGGGGACCTCTTGGGTGACTTTTTTCTAGCAGCTTTTTATTTCTAGAGATGCGGTTTCCCTCTGACTGAGTGGAATATTGGAGATTTTCTTCAGAATTATATTAGGGGATAGGTAAAATGGTATAGTATAACCTCTTGACATAATCCTTTGCACCCATGAATCTTTTGTGATAGCTAGCCAGGGTATCTGGTGCAGGGATAAATGACCCTCGACTGCCTCCACAGAGGGAAGGTCAACTGATGGGGTCTAATCTAAGAAAGCATCTCTAGATCCTTGGTTCTGTGAACCATCTCTGCCGTGAGGACGGTGTCCTCCATTCGAGTCCCACCCTCTGTCCCTGAGGGAATTATCTCCACATGAATCCTGGAAAAGACCCTGGGACTTCCTTAAACTACATCTTTCTGCCACCTCGTTGGTTCCTACAAAAGGTCTTTGAGGGGTAGAAAAATGTATATCCATGGCAGACAGGGTCTTTCTGTCTTGTTCACACCTGGGAAGTGTGTCCTTAACCTTGAGGCCAAAAAGAGAAGATCCAAAGGGTGCATTGAAAAAATAAGACTTAAATGGTTCCACAAAATCACATAAGCACATCCAGGCATGTCTCCTGACGGTTATGCCTAAACCCCCCACCTGTGAGGTACCTTCTGCAGCATGGGAGATCAACCTCAAGGAAACATTTGAGATAGCTTGGAAGGTGGCCAACTAAAAGGAGATTCTGTTCCCATCCTTGGAGGATATGGACCCAGAAATTGATTTGGTAAGCTCCTTGATCAAATTCCTTTACAGTCTTGTAAAATGTGCCAAGTAATTCAGCGACCTAAGAGTAATGGTTGCTGAAACAAACATGTTTTCCAAATCTGCCCAGTGCCCTAGACTCCATATTAGGTGATGGACAGAGAACTCTGTTCTCCTAGTTCCTTTCTTGCAGCTGCAGCTACAACCATGGCATCAATAGGAACTTCCTTTGTCCAGTGTGCATGGTCTTTAGAGAAGGCAAGAATCTTATCCAGTCTCTTAGATATCGGCTTAACAACATCTGGCTCCTTCCATGCCCACTGAAATACTAAGTCAATGAGCTCACAGGCCAGGAGGGGGTCATCCAAAAAGTTGATGGGCCACACCCGAAAACCTCCAGGAACACAGATTCCTCTTGGAAGGGGGTGTCAAAAGACAAACCACTTCTTTGTTTAAAGAGCTATGATGGTAATAACAATACTAACTAATTATACAATTATATAGGTCTAGAAGGACGAAAGCGATCTTAACAATAGGTTATGAAAAAAGAAACTGATTTTTACATGCAAAATGTATAAGTATATATATTTATATATAATTTTTGATCGCAAAATGAACTAAGGTTGATATATTTCCAGCCATGTAGTATATTGCCTTGTATAAAATCACAGACTTAATCTACTTAATAATTTGGTTAAATAAGATGTACCATTAAAAGTACATTAGGGCTATATATTATTATGACAGCTACTAGATAGGGCAGGACCAGCTCGAATGTCACACTGATGGGGAAAGGGATGTGAATTTAACATGTGTACCAATAACACTTTGTTTTACAGCACAATAAACCACTCCCATGCCTGATAAAAAGTATATATATATTTAGAAAGCTTGTGAGGAAATTATTACTCTATTTTTGTTTTACTTGGATCGCTTGTCTGTGTACTTAATAAAGGATTTTCGACTGGAAACAGACTGCCTGCCTTGCTTGGATTACTTTCGAATACTTGTTAATGCTGTAGAATTATATATTTTCTATTATTACTTTCTGACTTGACGAGTTTACGTTTGCTACTTCTACTACTATTGTCTGATCTAATTAATATACAGTGACTAACTAGAAATATATGGACTGAAAATCTTCCACACAGAGAAGTTTCTTACACTGTTTTGTTTTTAGACCCACTACACTTTAGTGGGTTGTTTTGAGACTTCAGGGATACCACGGAGATTACTTGTTTTCAAAGGAGACATTGTCAGATGATGATCTGGGTCCTCTGTTACAGATGCCTGGTGGAGAACTTAAGTGCCTCCTTTTGCATGTCCTCTTGTGAGGGACCTCTTCAGTGGGGTGTTCTGGGAAAGTATCATAAAAGATAATGCCCTCATGGACTAGCTGGAGGCTTGCTCGGGTTAGCTGTTACAGTGGAAGGTAGAAGAGATGATCAAGGCTCAGGACACAAACAGTATGAGGCAGGGTTATCTGATGAAGGTAGGGATGTCTTTTCTCTGTGCACAGAGAAACCCCTCTCCACAACCTCAAAAGCAAAATGTCTAGGTGGCTCCAAAGCTGAAAATCTCATCAGCTCCAGCAAACCCATCAGCAATCCACCCGAGAAGGGAGCCAGACCTGCGTTATCCAGTGCTGCAGCTCAGTGCTGGTCGGCTTAGGGGAACCACTGGAGTTGAACAAACATTCTTCAGATCCGAAGAGACCCCCCCCCCCCGAGATCTCGGATTAGATGGCTCTGAAACAGAAGAATGGATCAGAAAAGGAGATATCAAAGGGAAATTGGGCAGTCAGCTCTCAGGCCCGGAAGGGTTCAGAGCCAGGAGAATCCCCATATGCAACTGTGCTCTGAGGAACTTCCTCATTATCCTGTTAATGTCTGTTTCTGAAAGGCTTCTGGAGGACCAAAGAGAGGAGGTAGTGGAAGGAGGCCTAGAATGCCTGTGAGGTGACTCCTCTAGGAATGGAGAGAGAAGCCTAGATAAAACAGGACCCGATAGAAGCAGAGGGGTACAGATCTGTGGAGACCTTGAACTTCGACCTGTCGGATCAGAGACAGACCGACCTTTTTTTAGGATCTTGGAAGGGGGGCTCTGTTGAGGAAGCCAAAGCCAAAGTTGAGGGACGATCAGAAGACCTTTTCCAGGACTCCTCCTCCTTAGTCTGAGAGTCAACGTTTTATTTTTCTGACTTCTTAGAAGGGGCTTGAGCCCCAGCAACCAAAGATGAAGATTTACAGGGCAGGAGACCCTGCAGAATTAACTTGTTCTTGCTGTCAACTGAGACCCTAGAATTAAAACCAGAGCAAATATCACAGTCTACTACATCAAGGTGGGCCAGATCCAAACAATAAACACATTCCCTGTGGGCAGGGGGGCATCAGAGTTTGTGACCTTATGCCCACAGGAAATGCACTTTTTAAACTCGGGATTTCTCACAAATCTTATAACTGCTACCAACAAAAAGCAGACACAAGTTCTTAGCTAAAATGCCGAGAAGTGGCAGAATTACACTGCAAGAAAAAATTACCTATGTATACCAAAAGACAACAATTTTTTTTACAGGGAAAGAGAAAGGTAATGAAGGAACTACCAACAATGACAGACAAATTACTCAAAAAAGTACAAAAGAATACTAGTAATGGTAACTTAGCATTAAAAAGGAAATTGCGTAGAACAGTAAAAAGTGGGAGGGAGGAAGAACAAAGGCAAAATGCCAACATTTAAGTAACTCACAAACACCAATAGGAAGGAAAATCTGAAGATTATACCAAAATCACTTGAGCACTATTAATCCGCTTCTGATACCCAATGGCAACATACAAGATCAGAGGTACATTAGGTTGGCGGGGCATTATGGATAAACGGAGGAGCTCGAGAGTTTTAGGATCTGATGATGTGGAGTAAGTGGCACAGTCAGATCAGTCTCTGATCCAAACCCATCAATTAAGGAATGAATAAAAATGACATCAGATTCAGTGTTGTCTGAGCAAAACAAGTGGTCACCACAACGACTTTGGGTTATCATTTTGAATCTTCAGAATTACCCTGGATATTAGAAAGGGTGGAATCCTAAAGGAACATTCCTTTACAAGGCAATGAAAATTCATCTGCTTCTCAGGCTTGCTTGCAAAGTGCCCAAAACAAAGCTTACTTAGTTCTGCGTTTTGACAGGAGGCAAACAGATCTGTTTGAGGTGTGTTCCCCACAACTGGATCAATTCCTGGAAAACTGCCTCGTTAAATTTCCATTTATTAGTGTCTGTTCTGGTCCTGCTCATCTTGTTTGCCACTTGATCTCACAGAATGTAAGAAGCTTGGAAAGTTAATAAATGCCAACCCCCAAGCCATCATTGCCAGCTTGCATAGGGGGTATATGTCCTTGTACCTCACTGCTTGAACATGTACCACATAACTGTGGCACTTTCTGTAACTACATGAAGATGTCCTATGGTCCATAGGTGATAACGGCATTTCAATGGATTATTCATATGCTGTAGATACAGTACCTGCACAATCATATAAACTCTTCAAATCATATTTAGATATCTGAGAAAGGGTAGAAAGTTTTGTTAAAAAAAAAAAAAAAGCTTTCTTCTGTAGGAAGAGTGGAGGCCAGTTCCCTCAGACCGTACATATGACAAAATATAAGCTTTCACATTTATGCCTGGTAATTCAGAATTCTGAAGGCTGATGTGAAAGAAAACAAACATTCTCTTACTTATATGGTCCAACATTTCACCTTCTTTATCAGCAGGTGAAGGGTTGGTACTGAGGACCAGCTTGCTGGCAGCACAGGATAAGTTTAAATCAGAGATAGGATCCAATGTGAGAGAAAATCTTTTTGCGTGGGATTCATTATACAGATTACTGCTTTTTTTAGTGACTGATGACTGGGTATCAAGATTAAGACAGGCAGCATTCAACAGGTCCTCCAGGTCTGGCAGTATAGGAGGGATGGGACAGGAATCTGGTATATCCATTTGTGACATATAATATCTCCTCAGTTCAGGGAGAACATCAACTTGTTCCAATAAAAATCTCAATTCATCTTGGCAATGGTCTGATTAAAAGAAAATTCCTCCACAGATGGACAGAAGTTAGTTTTCCTCACAGAGATTTGGTTTTAGGAATCTGTAGAAGCCCAATTTCTATCAAAATTAGAATCATCAGATCCAATTACCTCAGGAATAACTTCACAAGAAATACCCACTTGTAAAGGCTTCTGCATACCAAGATTTAATGCCTGTCTGGCTAAGGTAAGGAAAGTACAGTTGTGTACACTTACCATAAATGTAGATGTTTGAGTGTATTCACTGTTGCAGTCCTAACATATGGGTTATCCGGCTCCCGGTAGCCCTCAGTCGGCCCGAATACCAGAGTCCTCGGTATATGACGTCGGCTGCCATTGGCTGTAAACTGATGTCAGAACGTCAGGTATAAAGGGAGGCGGCCAATGCCATTTCCTCAGTTTTTCTTACCTTAACTGTCAGGAGCCCCCAACAGAAGGCTAAACCAGGAAGGAAACACCCTGGAAACATGCCATCCAAAAATAACATATCTAGTCTGTGCCTTAGGAAAAAAGGGGGAATGGAGAGTAGGAAACCAGGACTGCAACAGTGAATACACTCTAACATCTACATTTATGGTAAGTGTACACAACTGTACTATGTTCTTCGTGTTTCACTGTTGCAGTCCTAACATATGGGTTGATTCCCAAAGCCCAGGAAAAAAAAAAGGGGGGGGGGAATCACAGATTAAGGGTTGGTAAGGAGGCCTTGCAAAACTGCAGAGGTAAAACCAGCCCTGGATTTAGAAAACAAAGGTAGGTTGTAATGCTTTGTGAAAGTATGGACAGAAGACCAAGTAGCTGCTTCTAGAACGTCCTTAGTAGGCACACCTGTCAAAAAAGCTGCAGAAGTAGAGGCTGCTCTAGTAGAATGGGTCCTAATACCCCGAGGGGGAACCTTCCCATGCTGCAGGTAACAAAAGTGAATACAATCAGCAATCCATTTGGAGATGGTTTGTTTCGAAATAGCTTTACCCTGAGCCCAGGAGCAAAACTAACCAACAACTGCTCAGACTTCCAAAAGGGTTCAGTCCTATTTAAGCAAAATCTCAACTGTTTGTGCACATCAAGAGAGTGCAGAATCCTTTCCCCTTTATTAGGTTATCGAAAAAGGTAGGCAAATGAAGATTGGTTAAGGGTCAGAGTGGAAACCACCTTAGGCATAAAGGAGGAATTAATTCTCAGAGAAACCTGATCAGTATGAAAAATAATTAAAGGTTCTACTGCCATTAAGGCTTGCAGCTCCGAAACCCTTCTGGCAGAAGTAATAGCCAAAAGAAAGGCAGTCTTCCATGAAAGAAACTTTAATTCTGCAGAGGCAGCAGGTTCAAAGGGAGGTAGAGTAAGCTTCTCCAGGACAAAATTAAGATCCCAAGCAGGAGTATGAGCTCTTCTGGGAGGTCTAAGATTGCTAGCTCCCCTCAGGAACTGCTTCATCAAGGGGTAAGAAAAAGTTGGCTGCTCAAAAGAACAGTGAGCAGAAATTGCTGAAGTATGAATCTTAATTGAAGAAAAGGAAAGTCCACTATTAAGCAAACCTGCTAGATAATCAAGAATGAGAGAAAGAGAAGGTTGAGAAGACTCTTCACCTTTAGCCTGCATCCAAGAGCAAAATCTCTTCCATTTATCTGCATAAGATTTCCTGGTGTTAGACCTCCTGGCCTCATGAAGAACTTCAACTACCTGCTGGGAAAGATTTAAAGTATTAGGCAGTTAAATGCAGAGTTTGAAGATGAGGATGAAGAAACTTTCCCCCTTCCTGAACCAACAGATCTGGTTCCAGGGGAAGATGCCAAGGCTGAGCTTGAGAAAGGCTGCGAAGAAGGGGATACCAATGCTGCCTGGGCCAATCTGGTGCTATAAGAGCAGCCTTTGGTTTTTCGTCCCTTATCTTTAGCAGCACTCTGGGAAGAAGAGGCAGAGGAGGGAAGGCATAAATTTAGAGTTGTGTCCATGGGAAGGCCAAAGCGTCCACTCTCCATGCTTTGTTGTGAAACTCCCTGGTGTAGAAGGATGGGAGGAGAAGATTGTTGTGAGTCCCCCCCTGCTTGCTGATGTACCACATGACTGTGGTATTGTTTGTCCTGATCAGAAGAGTCCCAGGGTAGAGTAGGTACTTGAAAGCCAGCAAGGACTGCTGCACTGCCATTAATTATTTTAAGTTTATGTGCAGATGAATATGTTGAGTGCTCCAAGTCCCCTGTATGCCCCTACCTTCCAGATGTGCTCCCCATGCATAATCAGCGGCATCTGTGGTGAGAGTCTGGCTGGCAGGTGGTGGGTGGAAAGGCAGACACTTGTTCTGAAAACAGGCTGTCGCCCACCAGAGAAACTCCATTTGTTGACAGGAAATAAGGGGAGGAATCAAGTGTAAGTCCTGTATGTGTTGACACTAAAGGTTCTTGAGGTACCATTGAAATTTTCTCATATGCAGCCTTGCATATGGGATCATCAGGACACATGAAGCCATGAAAGTACAGTTTTGTACCTACCATAAATGTAGATGTTCGAGGATCCACATTGCTGCAGTCATAACCTGTGGGTAGTCCGCTGTCCTCGGTCGGCCCGAATACCAAAGTGTTAGGCTGGCGTCGGTCATGGTCGCTCAGATCTGACGTCAGTACGCAGTAGTACTTAAGCGCATGACCGACGCCATATCCTCAGTCTTTCTTGCCCCAGATGTCAGAAGGCCTAAAAAGGAAAGGCCATAGCCAAAATAGAAAATACCCAACAAACAACATAGAGAAAATAAAAATTATCACAAAAGAAACACAGCAACCCCAAACTATAGAGGGGAAGGAGGGAGGGAAAATTGGACTGCAGCAATGTGGATCCTCGAACATCTACATTTATGGTAGGTACAAAACTGTACTATGTTCTTCGTCTCACATTGCTGCAGTCATAACCTGTGGGTAGAATCCCAAAGCAAAGGTAAAGGGAGGCTGGCAAAACTAAAAAGCATTAGGAGCTGCTAACATGCCCTGTAAAACTACAGTGGCAAACCCAGCCCTAGACTTGGAATAAAGAGGGAGATGGTAATGTTTAGTAAAAGTGTGCACTGAACTCCAAGTAGCTGCCTCCAAAATATCCTTAGTAGCTACCCCCCTTAAAAAGGCAGTAGATGTGGCAGTAGCCCTAGTGGAATGAGGTCTGATCCCAGCCGGAACATCCTTTCCATGATGAGAATAACAAAAAGCAATACAATGGCCAATCCACTTAGAAATGGTTTGCTTTGAAACAGCTTTCCCTTGTAAACCCAAAGCAAAAGAAATAAATAACTGTTGCGTTTTCCTGAACTCTTTAGTTCTGTTCAAATAATAGCGTAACTGCCTGTGAATATCCAAAGAATGCAAGACTTTTTCTCCTTTATTTTGGGGATCAGCATAAAAAGTAGGCAAATGAATAGACTGGTTTAAGGCCACATTAGAAATAACTTTAGGCATAAAAGTAGGGTTAGTATGCAAGGACACCCTATCCTTATGGAATATCAGGAAGGGTTCAACTGCCATGAGAGCCTGTAATTCAGATACCCTCCTAGCAGACGTAATAGCCAACAAAAAAGCAGTCTTCCAAGACAAAAACTTCAACTCAGATGTAGCTGCAGCTTCAAAAGGAGGTAAAGTAAGCTTTTCCAACACAAAATTGAGATCCCAGGAAGGAGTAGGAGCTCTACGTGGGGGTCTTATGTTCTTTGCCCCTCTAAGAAATTGTTTAAACAAAGGGTGAGAAAATAATGGAGGGTCACAATTATAGTGAGCAGAAATGGCTGCAGCATGAACTTTCACAGAGGAGAAAGACAAACCCTTGTCTAATAATTCAGTAAGGTACTGTAGTGTAAAACTCAAATTAGGCACTGAAACATCAAAGCTCTTTGCTGTGCTCCAAAGAAAAAATCTCCTCCATTTATCAGCATAAACTTTTCTAGTACTAGACCCCTTGGCCTCCAAAATGACATTCAAAACTTGTTGAGGAAGCTGAGACCCCCCAGGATCTAAAACAGAATACGCCAGGCTGTCAGATGCAGGGACTGTACCCTGACATTGAGAAAATGATTGCTTGCCTGGGACAACAGGTGTGGAATTGGTGGCAAAGGCCAAGGAGGCTCCTGTATTAAACTCCTCAGCAGAGGATACCAGTGCTGTCGTGGCCAATCTGGTGCTATTAGAATCATGCAAGGCTTGTCCCGTCTGACTTTCAAGAGTACCTTGGGAAGGAGAGGCAGAGGAAGAAAAGCATAGACGTGAAGGTTGTTCCAACTGAAAGATAGAGCATCCACTTTCCAAGCTTTTGGGTGAAACATCTTTGTGCAAAATTTTGGCAGTTGGAAATTTAGTGGAGAAGCGAACAGATCTATGTCTGGAGTTCCCCAAGCCACTGTCAACTGTTGGAATACATGAGGATCCGATTTCCACTCGTGGGGATCCACAATTTGTCTGCTCAAAACATCTGCTAAGGAGTTCTGTGCTCCTGGCAGAAACCGTGCTTGAAGAGTGATGTGCAAACTCAGAGCAGTCTCCCACAAAATCATAGCTTGTCTGCAAAGAGGGTAAGAATGGGTTCCCCCCTGCTTGTTGATGTACCACATAACAGTTGTGTTGTCTGTTTGAATCAACACCTGTCCTGGTTGAAGTAGATCCTTGAAGGCCATCAGGGCAAATTGGACTGCTAACATCTCCTTCATGTTGATATGCAAATGCTGTAGTTTGGGAGGCCACGTGTCTTGAATCCATTTCCCATTGAAGTGTGCTCCCAAGCCAGGTCTGAGGCATCCGTCGTTAAGATCTGACTCGCCTCTGGTCGGGTCACAGAGAGTCCCTTGTTTAGGTGACATTCCTGAGCCCACCACAAGAATTCCTTCTGGATGCAAGGTATTATCTGAATGACAGTGTCCAAATCGTGGCAGTGTTGAGTCCATACATTTTTGAGATACCATTGTAGCTTCCTCATATGCAGTTTGGCATTGGGAAGTACCAGAATGCAAGATGCCATGAACCCCAAGGCTTGAAGGACTGTCCTTGCAGTCAGCCTGGACATTAGGGATAATTGCTGGAAGTATAGGTGAAGATTTCTTTGTTTGTCCGGGGTCAAAAAGGCCATCTGAGAGGCTGTATTCAGTCTCACACCCAGAAAGCACATGTCCTGAGAGGGTACTAGACTGGACTTTGTTTCGCTCACAGAATACCCTAGGCACCTTAAAACTGCCATTACATACTGTAGATGTTGAAGTAACTTGACTTTGTCTTGAGCAAGAATCAGGCAATCGTCCAGATAAGGATAAATTTGTATTCCTCTTAGTCTTAAAAAGGCTATCACAGGAGCCAAGACCTTTGTGAACACCCTGGGCGCAGTAGATAAGCCAAAGGGCAATGCAGAGAACTGATAATGAAAAGTACCAGCCGAAAATGCAGGAATCTCCTGCAGCTGGGCCTGATAGGAATGTGAAGATAAGCCTCTTTGAGGTCCAGAGTTACCATCCAGTGATCTTTGCCTAGCAGAGGCAGAAGTTGCTGTAAAGTTAACATCTTGAACTTTGGAATGTCTAGGTATGTATTGAGAATGGACAAATCCAGAATTGGCCTCCAAGTGTTTCCTTTCTTTGGCACAAGGAATAGGCGAGAATAAAACCCTAGGCCTACTTCTGACGGAGGTACCACCTGGATAGCCCCCATCTGTAAAAGTAAAGAAATCTGTTTGTGAGCCTCCAGCCTTTGCTGAGGAGGTACATCTGGCATGCCTTTGAAAGGAGGTAAGGTATGAAAATAAAACTTGTAGCCTTGATTTATAATGTCCAACACCCATTTGTCCTGGGTGACCAAAAGCCAACTTTGTTTGAAAAGTGCCAACTTTCCTCCTAGAGGAGCTGCCAGACAGGAAGAATCTGGCAGCTGGAGATACAGGTCATTGGGTCTGTTTACGAAAAGGCTGACCCCTGCCCTCACCAGAAGATTGTGCAGGAGAACTCCAAGTCCTGGGTCTGAAAAAACCCTGAGCATGAGCTCTGCCCCTACCACGTCTAGACCTGCCCTTAGACTGAAAATCGGAAGAAGGGTAAGCCCATCCTTTTGCAGGCCAATTTCTGCTAAACTTAGGGGGCTGCACTTGTAAAAATTCCTTAACCGTCTGCATGGACTTAGCTTTGTCTTCCATTTTTTTCAAAACTGACTCCACAGGAGAACAAAAAAGAACTTCAGATTGAAGAGGAGCATCCAAAATTCGAGCTTTAACATGCTCTGACAAATTTTGATCCTTAAGCCAGGCATGCCTACGAATAACTGAACCAGTGGCAGCCACCCTGGAAGAAGCCTGAAGAGCATCAAAGCCACACTGCAAGGAATGCTTACCAACCTGATCAGAGGCATGAACTAAGTCCTGCAATTCCTTACACTCTATACCCTCAGCTAAAGCATCTACCTTAGATTTCAACTGACTTAACAGAAAGTTCTGATACTTCAGCATATGAAACTGGCAATTTAAAGCCCTCATAGCTAGCGTGGAGGAGGTATACACTTTTTTACCTCACCTATCCAAAGCCCTAGAATCTTTATCCAGAGGTACTGGATTCTTAACTACAGAAGCCCTGACACCCTTAGGTCCTTGACTAATAGTTTCCGGATCAGCTCTAGGACTTTTATACAAATATTTATGAGCCTCTGGAACTCTGTAATACCTGTCTGGCTTGACAGGGGCAGGGGGTAAAGAATCAGGATTAAGGGAAGCTTCAGAAAAAACATCCTGAACAACATCTAAAACCGGGGGAATAGCCAAAGGTCTATGTTGTGGCAAAAACAAAAATTCCCTAAGCCTCTTACGAGAATCTGAAAAATCCTGACCTTCCCACTTAAAATGCTCCCTCATGGAGTGCAGGGTTTCAGAAAAGGAAAAATCCTCTGGAGGAGAAGCAGAAGGACAGGAATTCTCTGCATCCAAATCAGAATAGGGAGGAAAATCCTGAATGTCCTCAGCTGAAGACTCAGAGTAATCTAAGGAATGCTCCAATCCCTCCACATCTGTCTCCACCCTAGGCCTCTTGTCTGGAGGGGGCATAGAACCCCTGATTAAAGTAATCAAATCCTCTGCCATTTTCAGCATATGTTTTTTAGGAACAGAGCCTGAAGAACTAGGGCTGATGCCTGTGCCAGAAAGGCCAGGTCTAGCTTTAGTAGGGCCTTTAGTGACAGAAGTAGAAGGCCTAATAACCTTTTGTAATGATGGAACTACAGAAACTTGAGAAGCCCCCTCGGCCTGACCTAACTCCTGAGAGGCCAATTCCTGTAAAATTAAAGGTTCCCCCTGTGATTCAGCCGAAACCTCGGCTGGATCCACAGATTCAACCGTAGTTTCCATAGAACCGGCGTCCGCAACGGACGACTCATCCTGCTTAGACTTTAACGATTTATCTTTTCGCTTTAGCGTAGCGGGCGTCGGAGGATCCGACGGCATGTTGTAGTTACACCGCTTACTGAAAACAAGCCTAGCACAATCTAATCTGCGTTTAATGGTGCGCTTATTAAATCTAGCGCAAAAGCGACACCCGACTACGTCGTGCTCAGGCCCCAAGCAAGGAATACAGAGAGAGTGGTAGTCCCTATGAGGTATCTGTTTCCCACAAGAAATACAATTATTAACTTTTTCTGACATTCGGAATAACTGAGGCAAGAAAAGACAAAAATATTTCCCAACGGGGTACTTAGCCCAACTTGGTCTTTGGTCTGAAACTCGAAATACGAAAATTTCAGGACGCCGAACGGCACTTACAAACGCTGCTTCTGCTTCGGACCATGCGGCAAGAAAGACTGAGGATATGGCGTCGGTCATGCGCTTAAGTACTACTGCGTACTGACGTCAGATCTGAGCGACCATGACCGACACCAGCCTAACACTTTGGTATTCGGGCCGACCGAGGACAGCGGACTACCCACAGGTTATGACTGCAGCAATGTGAGACGAAGAACATCCTCAGTGCTTGCAGGAATTGCCTTGCAGAGAGCTGGGTCATGCTTGCCAAGTTCTTGAAATAAGCCGAAAGATCTTGTTGTTTGTCTTGAGGAAGGAATACCATCTGGGTGGCTGTATTCAGACTCGCTCCCAGGAAAACACTCTCCCTTGTAGGAACCAACTTTGACTTCTTTTCACTGAGAGTGCAATCCAAGGAAGTGAGAATGTTCTTCATGAAGTCCAAATCCTTTAACTGTTCTGGGGAGTTTGCTTGAATGAGACAGTCGTCCAGGTAAGGATAAATCTGAATGTTTCTCTGCCTGCAAAAAGCAATGGCTGGCACTAGGCACTTTGGCTTATCTACTGCTCCCACAGTTTTCACAAAGGGCAGCACAGAGAACTGGAAGTGTTGCTCCCCAGCCCTGAAACAAAGAAACTGTTTGCAGCTTTCCCTTATTGGCATGTGCTGATAAGCCTCATTGAGATCCAAAGTTACCAGCCATGAATCCTTGTCCAGTATTGGCAGTAACTGTTGAAGAGTGAGCATCTTGAACTTGGGAATCACCAGAAAAGTGTTTAGAATAGACAGATCCAGAAAAGGGTGCCAGGTGCCCCCTTTTTTGGGTACCAGAAAAAGTCTTGAATGAAAACCTAGGCCTGCCTGATTTGCAGGAACTGGCTCTATAGCCCCCATAGTCAGTAGAGAAGAAATTTGATTATCTACCTCTGCCCTGAGAGTTCTGGGTATGTCCGGGTACCCTTGTAGAACAGGGAAGGTGCGAAAACAAAACTTGTAACCTTGGTTTACTATGTTGAGCACCCATTTGTCATCTGTGATGGTAGACCATACCTCTGCGAACATGGCTAACCTTCCCCCCAAAAGAAACCCTGGGCCCGCAGAGGTAGGCACAAGAAGGCTGGAGTCATTGAGAATGCTTGCTTTGGGAAGCTGGCTTAGAACTTTCCAATTTAGCAGAAGGATGCCATTGTTTAGCCCTTTGAGGGACAGAAGCCTGCCCACTGGAAGATCTGAAACCCCTAGGCCTAGAGCGACCCTGCTTGCCAGGATCAGGGAAAGACCCATTCTTGGAAGGATAATGCCTACTAAACCGAGGAGGCTGAACCTGAAGGAAATCTTTTACATTTGCATAGATTTTGCCTTATCCTCCAACTTTTTCAGTACCTCCTCAGCCTTGTTACCAAAAAGGTTGTCTTTGTGCAAAGGAACATCCAGCAATTTAGATTTTACAGGTTCAAAAAGAGGCTGCTCCCTAAGCCAAGCATGCCTTCTAATAGCAGAACTAGTGGCTGCTGCTCTGCAGGAAGCCTCCAAGATGTCAAAACCACAATGAAGTGAATGCTTATTAAGCAGAGTGGCAGAATTTAGTAAATCTTGTAAGTCTTTGTTCTCTGACATGGAAGGAATATCCCCAAGCTTAGCCTTAATAGTCTCCAAAGTATGCTGCTGATACTTAAGCATGTGAAAAAGACAATTCACAGATCCAATGGCAAGAGTTGCAGCGGTATAGACCTTTTTACCCCACCTGTCCAAGGCCCTAGACTCCTCATCAGAAGGTACAGGGTTTTTAGCAATAGTAGCCTTAACACCCTTGGGACCTTGAGAAATAATCTCAGGATCAGCAGTAGGATTTCTAAAAAGAAATTGATGAGAATCAGGAACCCTATAATACCTATCAGGTTTTCTGGGAGCAGGAGGAACAGAATTAGGAGTTAAAGAATTTTCCATGAAGACATCATCCACAACTTCCAAAACAAGAGGTATAGCCAGAGGTTTATACTGTGGCAAATCCAAAAATTCCTGGATCCTCTTCTTAGACTGAGGAAAATCCTGACTTTCCCATTTAAAGTGCTCCATAAGAGTATTCAGAGTATCCCCAAAGGAAAAATCTTCTGGAGGGGAGGCTGAAGGGATAGAGTCCTCAGCATCAGAATCCTCAAAGCCAGAAAAAAGTTGAGAATTTCCTTCCTCACCAGCAGAAATACTGGAAACCTCAGAATCTGATTCAGACAAAACATAAGAAGACAATTCCCTAGCCCACTTGGAAGAGGGGGGATGAGAGCCCTTAATAAGGAGAGAAGATCACCAGCCATCTTTACCAACTGGGACTGAGGCACAGGAGGGGAAGCCAACACCCGCTTGTGGGTAGATTTGCGGCTGAAAGGCTTGCTAGTAATCCGGAAGGACTCAGGAGGCCTAGCAACTACAGAAGTCTGAGCTAAGGTAGTCGGTCTGGCTCTGGTCTCATGTCGAAGACAAGAGGAGCCAGAAGCCGGTGCCTGCATAGCAGCTCCAGATCCATCTGAGGTGGCGAAAGGCGGAGGGGTCTGAAGACAAAATAGCAGCATGCGGCATGGAGGACTCCGCAAAAGTCTCAGCAGAGGCCTGTGGCTAAAAAATCTGCAGACTGTAGGGCCTGCGAAAGCACCTCACTAGCTACCGCTGGGCCAATGACCAATTTCACAGGCGTGTCATCAGCAGCTTTAACCCCAGGCCTGTCGTGGTCCTTGTCCTTGCGTTTCCTAAGTATATCTGAAGTTTTGAGACCAGAAAACTCCATACCAACGAACTTAGGCCAGACTCCGAAATGTTTATATAAAATCTTAGCTCTATGGCGTATGGTACACGGGTTGAAGGAAGCACAGAGATCACAGTTAGGGCCGTCGTGCTCAAGGCTGAAATAAATTATACAATAGGAATGAAAATCACGGTGCGGAATCTGTTTTCCATAGGCAAGACAGTTATTAACTTTATCTGACATTCGTTAAAGCAAGAAAAGAGGGTCCCCAATGGGGTACTTATCTGAGGGCATCTTCAACTTGGTAGTCGGAATGCAGAAAGAAGGTAAACAGCCGACCAGCACTAGTGCGAATTGCATCTGCTTTGGGCTCCGCGGCAAGAAAGACTGAGGAAATGGCGTCAGCCACCTCCCTTTATACCTGACATTCTGACATCAGTTTATAGCAGACAGCAGCTAACGTCCTATACTGAGGACTCTGGTATTCGGGCGGACTGAGGGCTACCGGGAGCTGGATAACCCATATGTTAGGCTGCAACAGTGAAACACGAAGAACATCTCACCTTTCTAGCTAAGGTAAGGAACTCACCTTTTTTATAAGTAATAACTTCATCAGAATAACAAGTATTTGTTTTTCTTAACATGAATTCCAGCAGAAGAGGAATGACTAGAAGGAGGGACATCTACTATGTATAATCTCTGACCCAGATACCCAGAGAAAACTCTCCCAGAGTGTCTGCCTGATCGAGAGAAGATGGTTCTCCCATGCTTACATCACACACTGGAGCAGCTGAAAATGATGTGGCTGACCCCCTGTTCATGCTGGACAAAAAAGACTTGAATAGAGGAAGCCAGAGAGGTAAATGACTGGTCTGAGGAAAAAACAATGGCCACTGCAGGTTGACTAACTATTGGCTGATGCATAGACAGAGTCTGCTGCAATGGGAAGGACTTCTTGTTAGGTAATTTTTTCCTTCTAGGTACTGTGGAAATAGAGACAGCCAGACCGTACTAAGTATCCATGCTGTAAGAAGGGAAGACACACCAAAAACTAAGTGCAGCTGCAGTGAATCAGTCAGAAGGCAACTTGTCACAGAGTGTTCACAAGTGGCATACTTACATCCAACACTTCCCCCAGTCTCTTAACTTATACAAAGTAAAATTAGAAATAATTCCCCAATCATTACTGTTCAAATATTCACACAAACTGACAGAATCAAAATGGCAGGCAGGCAGGTTGTCATGAGGTGAGAATAAGCATTAAACTAAAACAAATTCCCTCTATTTCCTCTGTAAACTTTTCTGTCCCACAAAATTCAAAGTTTACATAATCAGTACACAATTTTTCACAATCAGCCCCAAATACAGTATTTATTAGTCAAAAAGGGGCAATAATTTCTGAGTGGATGGGTCTCCCTAACAGGAACTTATGTGCCAGAAGCAAAGCTCTTAATACATTTACTGCTCCTGTGAAGATGGAGAGATTCTTCTTCAGGATGGCAAGAAAATACTGAGGAAAATGTCACTCCGATTGCAGATTTCCCTCCTTGGGATTAGCAAATCAGCAGTCTGAGTGACGTAGTTGGGGGAACTACAGCCTAAGGCATACTGCAGCAGTGTGAATGATGAACATATGCAGTATCTGATGCACTAGGGACCTGTAAAGGCACCAGCGTTTAGATATCCAAGACTGGCAGATAATGTGATCATTGCACATGCCTCATCTTCCAGAATACTAGAGAAAAAAAGTATTTTTCCAACTGAGCTGGGAACAGCTATTCCTACAATTTAAACCAAGTTGATCAGTGATTTTTCAGAACTACTTACATACCATCACAGCTACAATGGAAAAATAGCTAAATGCCAACATTCCATGGATAAGGAACTTTCACCAGTGGTTGTGTGTGTATATACAAAACTTTTTGGTGAACCAAGCAGACAGCAAACCATGTCAGGAAGGGAAATCATACTAGCTCTGCAGATGGATGTTACAAGTGCCGGAATAAGAGCTGGACTAGGAAATGAGAAAAATCACAGTGAAAAAAACACACACACACACACACACACACACACACACACACACACACCCCTTATTATTTATTTATTTCCAGTTTGATTACCGGAGAAGTCCACTGGGCCCAGAGAGACCGTTATTAGCATAAAGAAACCAAAAAGATAATGTACTAAAAACACATACAAATCTGACTGGTCTAACTTGAAAGGAGGTCTTATAAGTATTCTTAAAAATGTGTTACAGAAAAGGTGTAATTCACAGAACTTGAAAGAAATAAGCTTTCTTCAAGAGAACGCAGTGCTCTTGACTGCAGTGGCTGAATCAATGTTACAGTAATATAGTAAGCTAACCCCAACCATTTGTTTAATATAGCTCGTCTTTCTTTTTTAATGTATTTATATACTGTTCCTATTAGTAAATACATTACTTCTTTAAAATTACAGTTTGCCATATACATTAGCTGATGAGACAATACAAAACTGCAGCAGACACAGTATGAAAAAAAGCAGACAAGGACTAGGCCAAATGCAGTCTTTAGCACAAAGTTAAAAATAGATGCACACACTTTCACAATCATGCCATCCAACCTTACAAAACCTCTGTCTATCCTATTACAGCATCAGCCTATCAGAGGAACTTCCTGAACAGTTACAGCTGTGGAGAAAATGACAGCATCCAGGAAGCAATGTGTACTTACAGAGGAAGCAAGCCGTGGCAGCATTCTCAAAACTGTAGCTTTTCTCAGCTCCTCATTATCTGGGCTCAATTCCAAATTAATTTAGTGCCCCTAGAGAAAGGCGCTGCTTGTGTTTAAAGAAGTAATACAACATTTGCAGATTTGCATATGTAAAACAGTGAAGCAACAGGCATTCCCACTCAATTGACCCACAGCTTGTAATGGCAGCCAAGTTATTCCCTGTTCTGATTCTGTAACCATGTGGGAGTCATGAGAATACCATCTGGGTACCATCTATTTAAAGCTGGCAGTTTTCCTAGAAAAAGCAGGCTGGCAATACAAGACACAGACTAAAGTACACAGTTTATTTGCTTTTGTAGTTGTTAAAAATCCATAATTAAATAATAATTTGGTTCTTTTTTCTGCCAGTTAGTGTTAACAGTGGAAAGCTTATAATTTGCTTGTTGTATACGAGAAGTACACACTTAACTGTATTTCTACTACAGCCAAAAAAAAACTGCACTGTTTTGCCAAGTCTGTCATTTCTTTATCATGAAATCTACAGTAGTTTCTAAATTATGTACTTCATCCAATGCTTGTCAAATTGCACATTTTTGTGAATCTATCTACAACAGTTTTGCAAAATACAGTTAAGGGAAGTATTACTGACCAGATTTTAAATGTCAAAGGTCTGTGAAAGAGAGGCATCTACATTACTGGTCTAAACTGAAATATTTCATCTTTATCAGTCACCTGAAAAGATTTACAAGTGCTCAAAATTGTGCAAGAAATGAATGCTGCCTGGCATATCAGCACCACTGCAACAGTACATCCAGCAGAATCAGAAAGGCATCCTTCACTGCATGTTTCTCAACTTTTTAGGGCAAGAAATCAGGTCAAAAACAATATAATGAGGAGACAAAGGTCAGAAATCAGGGAAAGATTTTTAAATGTTGCTTCTACAAACTTGAAAGGTTGATAAAATAACATTGGCGGATCCAGGAATTTACAGAAGGGGTGAAGCAGTGTGCAAAGTAGTCCAGTGGGGCAGGAGTGGAACTCTGGGGAGGGACAAAGCGGACAGATGGACAGATCACCTTAAGATGTTCTGAAAGCATGTGTGAAAAGACAGTAATATGCATTCAGTTGCATATCACTGCGGTGCGGTTGTTACAGCGAAATTAGGTAACTCCTGTCAAGTACATGGCAAATTTACATACAACAGCAGTTGTTTCAAGGCATATCTAAAAACAGGATACGCTCTGAACCCACAAGTAACTCTGTATTACACAGTCACTCAATCCAAAGACCAAGATGCGAAAGTTTAGTTTCCAAAATGCATAAAGTTTAATTAAGCTCGGTACACAGGCTTTTCATCGGTAACACGCCGACTTCTTCAGAAAAAACGGTAAACAGCTTCAAATACTTTGTATGAGTGGTAACAGGTGGTGCTGTATAACACGGGAATCATGTGACCTCCAATTTAAATAAAGTATTTAAAGCATATGATTGGGTTTGAAGCTGTTAACCCGTTTTTTCTGAAGAAGTCGGCGTGTTACAGACGAAAAGCCTGTGTACTGAGCTTAATTAAACTTTATGAATTTTGGAAACCAAACTTTCGCATCTTGGTCTTTGGATTGAGTGACCGTGTAATACAGAGTTACTCGTGGGTTCGGAGCTTATCCTGTTTTTGTGTTTACCTGTTTTCTTTCTGCTGATTTTGGTTTGTGGGCGTGTGTTTGCGATGGATGATGCTCCAGTACCACCATCAGGTACTCGCACTGAAGGAGAGACTGGCAATTTAACCCAGCTTATAGAGTTATTGTCCCAGAAGGTCAATACCCTTTCCAGTCGTCTGGATGATGTTCTGGGCTCTCAGCAGGCATTGTGTTTCAACGGATCCAGTACAGGAGGGCAGGTTGGAGGCGGCCCTTCCTTTTCTTCTAAGGTTGCATCTGGCATCATGATACCAGGAGGTGAGACTATATTACCAGGAGTGTACCTGCATCCACAGATGTTTATTATCCGGGGAAATCATTGTTACAAGGAGGTCAGAATCGGGGGTTGTCTTCCTCACAACCAGGTAGTGTTATTTCACCTGCATCTAATTCACAAAACTTGCCAAATTTAAATCAATGGCTTAGTCATTCTTTTCCTTTTCAAACAATGGGGAGAATGTTGTATCAGACCAACACACAGGAGTGTCTGACCTACCCCTCAAACTAAACGTATTTGACCAGAATTTAATGAAGTTAAGGAAAATTCAGTTAGAAGTGGCCTATTTTGGGTAATGTAAACGAGCTGGTGTTGTTCCCAAAGGTCTTAGATCTTCGCAATACCCCACGGGCCTAGAGGTGGGGTCTCCTTTCCATCTTGAGTTAATCCGGTTGTTTGATAGACACGGGTTTGAACTCATGGATCTTATATGTAAACACTACCAGTTGGCAGCGGACAATTTGATATTGGACATTAACAAATTAGATGGGGAAATCAAGAGGGACCTTAATTTTCATAGGTACAGGTTTGATTATGACCGTACCTATACGAGTATCGATCAACACATATAGAAACTCACAGTAACCAAGATCAAGAAATTATCAAGGGAACGTTTACAAAGACGGCACTGCCTATCCAAAGCCCCTGGTATCCCAGGGCAATTTTTTGTCCATTAAAGCCTGGCGACCGGAGGGAACCGGTGCTATCAGTTTTGTAGAAGCAGACAAGGGTAAGGGGTCTGGTAGTATGGAGAACCCCCCTGCAGAATCCTTGGATATAATGGATCCAGTCAGACGAAGTGAAAGACTGGCAGTGCAACATAAATCCAATAATTTCAACAAGGAAATAGAAGGTCCAATTTTTCAGGGCCCAGCCTCATCTCCACCGGTAGACCAGGGCCGGACATCGATTCAACTATGTCAAGGTCAAATAATATTGTATTTAATACTGGCAAAGATTTTAGAATATACAATTTCTCAGACTTTTATTTTCGAGAAGGAACTGGTGGATTTGTTAGCCAGAGGTTTCTGCTTTGTGCTGTCTAAGCGAGCTGACTTGGCATCATCTATTATAGACCTGAAACTTTTTGTCAGGAAGTTAAACCTTCAGTTGCTCCTGGGGAATCTCACCAGGGACAAAGGGGACTTTTTCATCGCAAGTACTTATAATCCACCCCTGCATCCATTATTAAATGTATTTGAACAAATTTGTGAATTAGACATACGTCATGCTCTCAACCACCCTTTACCTAAGCAAACAAACAAGTTCAATATTAGTAAGGAAGAAAGATTCTTATTGGATTCCTTAATAAATTCTCCAGTGAGAGTTATGCAACCAGATAAGGGAGGAGGGTTGGTAGTCATGAACGAGTCCGATTATGTCAGGAGAATGGAAGAGATTCTTATTAGTGAAACATATATTGAGATATCTCGAAATGAATTAAATATAGGTAACTTGAGAGTGTCTTCCTACTTCAGTGACATGTTCATTAATGGAACTACAAACCTTGATTTATTGAACTTCATATCTTTACCAACCTACAGAATACCCATTATTTTTGGATCCCCCAAGATCCATAAGAACCCATCGGATCCACCCATGCACCCATTGGTAAGCACTAGGGGCAGTATTACCTACGCTAGCACCAAAGTGGTAGACACTATCCTGAAGAAATATGTGGCCAGTGAGCGGCAAATCTCCAGAGACTCTTGGTCTTTCCTTTCTAAAATAAATCAAACTACTTAAAGTGAGGACAGTCATTTTTTAACTGTTGACGCGAAGGACCTTTATTCTTCTATTCCCCACTCAGTAGCTCTAGATTGGATTCCAGCCATGTTAATTAGAAAAAAGGCCCCAGCCAAAGAAATTCAAATAGTATGTGAACTATTGGACATTATTGTGTCCCACAATTTTGTATCTTTTAATAATAGATTTTTCCATCAGCAAATAGGAGTACCGATGGGTTCTCCCCGTGGAGCCAGTGTGGCCAATTTGGTCATGGCCTACTGGGACAGAGAATACATTCTAACCAATTCCCTATTCTTGGACAGAGTATCTGTGTATACACGATTTTTGGATGATATGTTTTATCATCCTAAAGGGCAATGTCGAGACAGCTACTATGTTAGTAGACTTGTTCAACACATCTACAGATTTCCTCCGGATTACATACAGTTTCACCTTAGATCGAGTAGCCTACCTGGACATAAACCTCGTGAAAGATAAAGAAAAAAGATGTTACATAGCTAAGATCTATAGGAAGGAGTCCTTTTCTAATAGCTATGTCCATTTTAATAGTTGTCATCCTTTTTCCCAAAAGAGGTCAATCATTAAAGGACAACTGGTTAGGGCAGCCCGCATGGTGACCAGAGACTGTGATTTCCTGGAGGGAGGAATGTGCCTTTATGGCCAACCTGTTTTTGAAAGGGGGTTATCCAGCAGACATTATTAACGACCTTATAAAGGAGGTACAAAATAAGAGGGACACTGGTGTCTATTTACCAATTCTGAACCAAGACCATCGAGTACAAGACAATACTGTAATGAATAATGCCAAAGTAGACCTAATGTCCAATAGCTTTATACTAACATACAGTTTGGATGCTAAGGAATTAGTTTCCATTATATTGAAAAACTGGAACTTGTTAACACAAGACGAGTCTGTTAGTAGACTACTGTTTGAACCACCAAGAATAGTGTTCAAAAGAGGTTTCCACCTTAAGAGCATCTTAGAGAAAAAATCAAAAACAATCAGTACTAGAGATGGCATGTTTAAGTGCAATATGTGCCGGTATTGCAGTTACATCAAGACAGGATCTAGTTATGAAATAAGGGATCTGGTATATCGAATAGTAGGAAGGTTTAACTGTCAAAGTACACAAGTGGTGTATTTGGCCCAGTGTTCATGTTGTCCGGCGTTCTATGTCGGAAAAACTGACAGGAAATTCCATGAACGCATATATGAACATTTATATGCTATAAGGAAGGGCAAGATGGAGAATGCCCTAGCCAAACATACTGTGGAGAACCCCCACCATAGTTTTCTGTTTTCAATTATAGAGTAGGTTAAACCAGATGGTAGAGGAGGACCATCATCCCTACTCTTGGAGTATAGAGAGTTATTGTGGCAATTAAGGCTGAATGCCTGCCACACTCCTGGTATTAACGGTACATTGTCTATAACTTGTCTATTAAAATTAAAAAGGTTAAATAGATAAAATATTCAGTTTCTATTTTGGCCCTTCCAAATCATAATATAACTGTGGACTTTTTGCTTTTTAATTTATTTATGCCAGTTAGTATACATATTTGACTCTTCTACAACTGTTGACCTCTATGACCTATGTTTTATGTTACTTATGTTATGCCTGATTTACCCTCATAATAGCCAGTAGTTCTTAAGACAATCCATCTTGTTTAAGGTTTCGTATAGACTGATGGGGTTTAGTTTCATGGGCGAGCCATAGATACGTTTTACGGTTCATCAGTCGTAGTTAATGAAAGTCAATGTCAGCATTCTTATTTTATATATTAGAGTGTTTCAAATAATTGATTATTTTTGAGCAAGGATAGAGGTTTTTTGCCATGTACTGGTGTAGTATAGAATATTCTTGCAGGAGCGACATCCATTCACCGTAATTTCACCAGTGTAGAGTAGGTCATTTGGCTTATATGTACATATTTTACGTTTGTGTTTGCAATAGGAAACCACATGATAGGATAGGTTTCTAAGTGTATAATTAATTAGTAGATTGTTTATCTAGAAATATTTGGTAAAATTTTGTGATTTTTTATTTATAAACACTGGTGTTTTGAGGATTTGTTATATACTGATTTGGGAAGAGTGTATTCAGTATGTCTGTAACCAGTATTCTAGGTCAATGACACTGGTTGTGGTCTAGTAACTTTTACACAATTTTTATATATCTTTTATACATTTTCAATGTTTTTAACTTTTTAATGTATTCTACAGTAAGTCCTGTCTAGTGGGTTTACTAATACATGTATACAATATGTGATTTTGTTTTAACGGCACTATTAGTAAGGACGTTTTTTAAATTCATTACATAACATATCCAATATGTTTTAATATGTGTTATAAAGTTTGAATGCTAGTTGGAACTAAGGGTCGAATACTGTTTCTTGCAATGTAGATAATATATCAACTTTGTATGAGTGGTGACAGGTGGTGCTGTATAACATGGGAATCATGTGACCTCCAATTTAAATTAAGTATTTAAAGCATATGATTGGGTTTGAAGCTGTTTACCGTTTTTTTTCTGAAGAAGTTGGCGTGTTACCGACGAAAGGCCTGTGTACTGAGCTTAATTAAACTTTATGCATTTTGAAAACTAAACTTTCGCATCTTGGTCTTTGGATTGAGTGACCGTGTAATACAGAGTTACTCGTGGGTTCGGAGCGTATCCTGTTTTTGTGTTTACCTGGTTTCTTTCTTCTGATTTTGGTTTTCAAGGCATATCTAGATAACATGCTTTGTTAAAAGAGCAGTCCCCTTTCATAATGGCATAGTATGCATACTCATTATAACCTAGCAGTGAGTCATAGTGAAGGTCCCATCACCACAGCAAGTACCAGAATAAATGCTAATAAAGTAAACGATGACTTCTGTAAAAACTGTGAAGTTCAATTATTAAAAAAAAAAACACAAGCTAAATAAGTACACATTAAAAAAATCCTCAAAAGTAAATACTCAGTTCAGTTATATGCAATGTATGAAAATAAATGTAACCATTGTAGCATTTCACTGTGGAATGGAACCCCAAAATGTACTTTAATATTATGCTGTATCAAATATAAAACAAAGGCACAGACGTTTGGATGAAATGAGTAAAGACTTTATTTAATCCCTGCAAAAACAATGCAAAAAACTGTCCTCAGAAGAACCAAACATGCCCTCTTACAGTTCAGGGCCAATCATTTCATCTACAAGCAACCATCATACCATTGACTATTTCAACTATTGGACTTGACCTTGCCAGACTGGAAAAAAACATTATTATGTAAAGTATTTTTTATTCCACAGAAACAGTAATTACAGATTGTATCCCAGTTTGCATCTTATTACTCTTACCAACTTAGAATTACATCAAATAGAAGGGCCAGTCATGTCATCAGCAGACAGAGCCCATCCCCACTGCCTACCTAAAGTATATGGCTTGACCCTGGCTTGACCCTGGCATGTTAAAAAGGAAAACAATGGTCATAATAATGTATTTTTTTATATAAAATGTACTCAGAGAGTGTATTCCATTTTGCTTCATCCAAATACACCTTATTGTAGCAAATTCAAAATTACAACAACAAAATAGTAGGGCCAATAATTTCACCTGCAAACTGTTCCCATACCTATGACTTACCTAAAGTACCTGGTTTGAGCCTGCCAGGTTAAAAAAATTTTATTTGATTAATGCATTTTTTCACATAAACAGTAGTCAGTGCTTGTATTCCTGTTCGCTTCATCCAAATTCTTGCAAAACCAGAATTACAACAGCAAAACAGAGCCAGTCATTTTTTTCACAAACAGCCCCATATCCATAACCTACCTAAAGTATCTAGTTCGATCCTGCCAGATAAAAAAAATGCTTAAAAACAGGAGTCAAAGCTTGTATTCCACTTGCTTCATCCAAATGCACCCTAGTCCTACAAAGCCAGAATTACAACAGCATAAAGGTAGGGCCAGTCATTTTATCCAGACAGCTACAATACCCACTGCCTTCCCATAGTATATGGTTTGACCCTGCCAGGATAAAAAAATGTTTTGCAGAACCACTAATCACAGCTTGTATTTTAGCTTGCTTCTGCCAAAAACACATTAGTCTGCAATGTTAGCAAACAGCAGGGCCGATGACTTCATCTACAATAACCCCCCATACCCATTGCTTATCTAAAGTATCTGACTTGATTCTACCAGGAAAAAATGGTTATATTAATATATTTTTGTTTAAAGAAACTGTAATTATGTTTTGTATTCCAGCTTGCTTTTCACAAATACACATTAGTCCTACAAAATTAGAATTACAAAAGCAAAAAGACTGGAAAATCATTACAGACAGCCCCTGTATACCCCTTGTCTACTGACAGCATCTGGTTTGAACCTTTCAGGATAAAACAAAATATTACATTATAGGATCATACAAGGTTACTAGGCTAATGGCCCTGTGGCCCTTAGAAGCCTAGCCAAAAGTTTATCCCCCAAAAAAGAAACCTCAGTGAGCACCTGTCACCCTTGTCAATGAGAGACATAGGTGAAACCCTTGGATAAATTTGTGGTTTCCCATCCACTCACCAAGGTAGCACCTAAAGAGACTCAGCAAGGTACTCTTTTTGACATGTATGGGAATTATATTCCAGAGATGGGGCAGCCTCTGGGAGACAAACCTGTCCCTGCAGCAGGTTTTGCTGATGTCACATGTAAGATTTTGGCCTTTTGAGTAGGTAATGTGCAAGGAGATAGACTTGCGGATATGGAGCTTCTCCATGTGGGGCAGGGTCCGAAATTCCCTTGTAAGAGAGACACAGATCACCTCTGAGTAATCTGTATGATACTGATTAGAGTGATAGTGATCGGAGCCTGTCGGTACAGGACAGATGTTGGAGGCAATAGATTCTCTTTGTAAGGTATTTCTGTGACCTTTCCAGTCGGTGCAGGTGCTTGGAGAGGTACATACCAAATGGGGCAATAAACTCAACTACAGACCTAATGAGGGAGGAGTACAGACAGGTAATAACCTTTTTTCTGGATGCAATTCTTTTACTTATGAGACAAACCAAGTAAAAGGCTTTTAAACCACTGCCGCCACACGATGGTCGAATATGAGATTGTTGTCAACCTGAGTACCCAGATCTCTCACCGCAGGTTGTGTGCTTAAGGGGTAGCTGTTGATGGGATATTCAGTAGGGGCCATGTTTCTGCTGAGTGGAAAAGACAATACATTTTTTTGCATTTAACTTAAGGTTGCTGTGAGACCCTCCTGCAGTATGTTAACATCAACTGGGGAGTCAGTGACAGCACGTAACATACAGCTGTCCACAAACATGGTCAGCCACAGGCCTTTTGTCTTTGCCTGGACCTCTGAGAAGTAGATGCCGAACAGTAGGGGTCCCAGGACAGCTCCCTGGGGAACACCACTAGTAACAGGTCTGCTGTCCAAGGTGGAGGCTCCTATTTTGACCTTGTGGGTCCTATCGGTGAGCCAGCTGGCCACCCACCTGATGAGATAGGGATTTATGCCAAGTTTTGTTAGCTTTCCGAAGATGCCCGAGTGCGGAACTGTGTCAAAGGCCTTGGCCAACTCAAGATAAGCTGTGTGTAGCGACTTGCCCTCATCCAGGGCCTTGGTGGCAGTCTCGGAGAAGTCAACCAGGTTCAACAGGCAAGATCTGCCCTTAAGATATCCGAAATGGGTGGAGTAAACTGCTTGGAGATTGCCAATGTCCTTGTTTATGAGATCCATAATAATACGCTCCCATGGCTGTAAAGATCAGCCTTGCCAAGCTAATGGGGGCAATAGTTTATAGGGTCAGTAGTGGCACCACCTTTGAGTAAAGGGATGACAATGGCAGTTCTCCACTCTGCTGGAATGAAGCAAGTACGTAAATAAATTTTTGCCTCATATAAACAGTAGCCACAATGTGTACACCAAATTGCTTCATCCTCATGCACACTACTAGTGCTGCAAAGTTAGAATTACAGCAACAAAGAGTAAGGAGGGTTATTCCATACCCTGACAGTCCCCACTCCCATTGCCTACCCACACTTTCTGGTTTGATCCTGCCAGGTTAAAGAAAATAATAGTTACATTAATATATTTTTCTACATAAACAATAGTCAAAAAAACAAGATTGCAATAGCAAACAGGGCCACTCATTTAATCAACAGACATTCCCCATACCCACTGACTATCCACAATTTCCATACCCAAAAAAGAGGCTTTTGGCGTAGTGGAAACCCAACTTTTGGGTAACTCAAGCAT